>NW_015090807.1:133232-251583 GCF_001431845.1 Calidris pugnax | reverse complement strand
TTATTCTTTCTATCATTATTAGTGGAAGCAGAACAGTTGATTAAAACTCTGTTGGTTTAAATAGCGCTACCAGGCATATTTTTGGTGCATATTCCTACATATCAGAGATTTTCTAGGTTAATAAAAAATTTATATTATTAACTGAGAAAAGCAATACTCTTTTTCTCCAAAGATTTAAAAATCAAGTATTTTTACAATTAAAGGACTTACCTATTTGTAAAATAATAGTATTGGCCATTTATATTGATGGAGGTGTTTTATGTCATATTTCTGTTGACTCCTCTTTGAAAAACATTCTCTAATGCTATGTTTATGATTGCAAAAATCTCTAGTACAGGAAGTCTCCAAGGAAGCAAGCACATATAACAAGGATTGACACTCAAAAGGCACAGTTTTTTGTTCTGTCTGTAGAGATTCCAGGATTACTTCTAGAAATACGAAAAGTGCTGCAAACTTTGGTCATTGGGAGTTTACTGGTCACTTTGGGTGTCTTGCTGATCCAAAATCTGATAAGGGCTTTTGTTGTCTTGGCTTTACCCAAACAAGTCATCCCACCTGTGTGATACTGACACAGCTCTTTCACAGCATGCATGTGCTGAGTACTTCTGATTATGTCAGTTTCCGGGGAGTTGGCTAAACAACAGCGAGGATTTAGCAGAAAGTGAGATAAAGAGTTTCGACTACTTGTAACACCGTCAATGTAATTAACACACACTTTTCGCTGCTTGTGGAGTGGTTGTATTTCAACCACCACTGTTTGCTGTCTTCCCTCTGCGATGGTGTTGACTTCCACCTAAATAGTTTAAGCATGTTTAACATGCATGGTGTTTTAATGTAATTCTATTACTTATTATAATTGTCCTCAATTTTAGAATTTCCTTTTATCTAGCGTAAGTTTGTATTGTGTTTGAACTGTTGAAACATTTTGTTCCCTGTTACCAACTGATGCACTCTCTGACCTTGTAGTGAGTTATGTATGATTTCAGTTTTCTTTTAAGCTTATACATGAGATCAAGACCATGAATCGTGTACCAGATACTCCAGATAAAGTATTGGACCTCACTTACAGAGCAAACATGCCTAAGGTGGGAGAGTGAGAAAACAGGAAGTAGAACACCTTTGAAACATCTCTGAACATGCTGAAGAATAATTAAAACTGGCAAGAATCCACAGGCTGTGGATTGCTTTTGAATTTGGCTTGCTTTTAAATTTTTCTTGTCTTTCCTCTCAGCTTTAAGGTAGTCATCTTAAATAGGTCACTTAGAGGAGTGGTCAAAATTATAATGGTTGATAACATTTGCATCTTTCGTAATACTGATACCAAAAAATATTACTATAGCACCGCTTGTTCCAGTATCATTAAGCCATCTGGGAAAGGGTCAGTGGAATTTAGAACAGTCTGGACAAAGCTGGGAGTCTTTTTCAACACAAGCCTGGTTTTCCCTCTTTTTCCCCAATTACCCTTACTGGTGGTCTAGGGCAGGTATCTGGATGACTTTCCTCATGATGGAAGCAGCATCTCAGACCTCATTTACTCCTTTAGGGCCATATAGTGTTGTTACTTCCTTTCTTGTTTCTGACCTGGAATAGTCAAGACGCTGCTGGTACGTGCTGTACTCGGGTGTTTTGTTGGGAAAAGCAGTGTCAGCCCAGTGCAGGGGAAGGCGAGTGGGGCCTTGCCCTACTGCTGTGAAGGGAAAGGACCTGGAACAGAGAAACACTGCAATTACTGCCACTCCCTTGGGAAGCACAGGCAGAAGCAGAGGGAGGCTGAGCAGCACAGGCTAAGCATAGAATAAAAACCACTGTCCCACTACTGCTGCGGCACTTGTGTAATCGTTTTACTGTTCTGTTCCTGTATTGTTTGATATATGGAGTGCTGATACTACTGTAATATTATTGTACCACCAGAAAGCAGAGAGAATCCCAATTTTGGGCTACCTTTATCTTGTTGATCCTGTCTATCCTGTTTAACATCATTTTAACTAAAGTGGATTAATTCTGCATCTCTCAGTGTAGCGGGTTTCAGAAGCACTGCCTCAGCTGTCCTGGCCTCTTGGCTAATTACCATTCCAGAAGTCCTCCCCTTCAATAAAAGTGGTTTGTTTCTTTTCTGCAGTAGTGCAGACACATTACTGTCACAAAGCTGGCATTGTGTTAAGTCTTTGCCTCTCTTATATAACAATGAAGCTTATTCAAGGGAGAGCAGAACCATCCTTCTCAGAAAAGACCTATGCAAAACATAAGTTAGGAACCCCAAAAGAGAACGATGCTGGATGCTGCTTTACTGACCATCTTCATTTTTTCCCTTTCAAAAGTCAGTGGAAAGTTATCAGTGAGATCCCAGATTTTGCTCTATAACTGTTTATCTCAATTAGATATAATGACAGAGTGTATTTTTATGTATTTAAAAATTATTGAGCAGAAGTGTTGAAGTTTCTCTTCCCCAGTGTCGCAGTCACATATATGGGTTGTGCTGACAATGCTGAGAGAACGTGTATTTGAATTCAGGCCATATTCCTAATTCTGCAAGTACCTGAGTTGTGCTTAAGTTTATGCATGTTAGTGGTTCTGTCATAGTGCACTGCTTGGTCTGTTTCTGGGTTGTACAGAAAAGTGGCAAACAGTTCATAGTCACTGAAGGGTAAGAACCAAACCAGACAGTTGGATCAAGGCTTTAAATGGCAACGTTCTCTACCTAGAAGCTCATGGTTAGAAGACAGGAAAAAACATTCATGTTTTGATATATCAATTTGCAGTGTGTTCCAAATGGCTGTTTCATTTGCTGAAAAGTTTTTATAATTTTACTGTTTATAAAGGAGAGTAAATTGTTTGCAACTAATGTAGTCTAAATTCAGCACCAACCATTCTGATTTTTTATTATCAATTTACTCAAGATTTCTCACAAGAGATACCTAAGACCTCACATCCTTTTTTATCAGAAGCTTTACTCCAGGAAGACTACAGCAAAGGTTAGTGACAGTGTGATTTCACTGTTTTCCCCAAGTCAGTACTCATATTCATAGCGTGTACGGGCTATGAAACACCAGCATTAAAACAATGAATAAACATCGTGATGCAGGGCTGTGAAAGCTGCAAGTACTGTGTAATCTCTTTGTGAAAAAAATGATCCATTTAGCTACTCTCAGATTTCCTTTCACGTAAATTTGGTTACATCAGCTGTAGATGGGAAATAATGGATTGGAGAATCCTTTCTCATTGACTCCATACATCTAATCCATTATGTCTCATTAAAGTGTAGCCTACCTTATCTATAACAGAAATCTCTGGCCAGTCACGTTACCAATTTCCTCTGGTGAGGTGGACAACCTTCTGTTATTCTTTGAAAACTTTTTTTTTTCTTTTTTTAACATACAAGGTATGCTCTTTTTTAACAGATAAGATATGGTTGTGTGGTTTTTTTCCCTGTCATTATTTGGTGGAGTTAATGTGAAATAGTCAAGATGAGAGTTTAAATAAAAATCTCTACATAAAATTACAGTTGAAATTTTCTTGGACTACCGCTACTATTATTTAGTAGATATTAAAACACAACTTGCTGGTTTACTCTCACAGTTTAGAGCAGTAAATGGGATATAAAAGTCTTCTTTTCAGATATAGTTTGCTAGGACAGATTAAATACACTTTTTTAAAAAATCCCTTAATAAATAGATAGTTTTCTTAGAGAGTACTGTACTTGTTGAGCTGGGTTTTTTTCCAGACTTCTGTTTAAATTCTAGAAGTTTTTATGGACACATGCATTTCTTAAAAAAGGCTTTCAGGAACGTACAGTTACTTTTGTTTAGCATTTTTAAAGACATTTAAACAAGCCATTGATCTGGCCGACTGCATGTAATTAATGGGAATTATATCTGAGACAGCTGTTAACCTTATGTAAATTTAGCTCGTGGTGCTCCAAGGTCGTAGCTCCATCTAGTGTTCAACTTTTAAATCAGGCATGAGTGTCTCGAGAGTTTTTTGGAATGACCGTTCTTGGCTCCCAGGTAAATACTAGCTCCATACGTTGAAGCATTTCATAAATTTCTGGGTTGGCAAGCATGTCATAGTAACGTAAAAGCTAATGGAGGGCAGGTGCAGCCTTTTCAGGCAGTCACAGCTGTTTAAAACATCTGTATCTGCTCTAACCATCAGGCAAAGGCCTTCTTATTGCAGCTTAGGAAATTGAGTTTATACTGCAAGTTACTGCGTGCTTATGTACAGAGAATACAGTACCATATAAGCTCTTATTCTACCTCTTTTACTGAGGCAATTTTGAGTCATGGGACTTGTTTCAGTCAGATTGAACTCATAACACTGGGGGATTTGGCATTTGTCTAAATTTGTTGCATTAAGAAAGGGTAGGAAAAAAGTGTACGCTAGAAAGTATTGTGAATTATATAAGCTGTTTCTTGACTCAAAAGATATCCATTTTCCTATTATCTTCTCATGAAAGCTTCTAGACAGCATTTAGTTTTGATTCAAGTAAGATGTATTTTTTTGTAAGATCTTTATTTTAAAAATACACACAAAATCCTGTACCTTCAAACATAGGAGAGACCGTAACAGCAGAAAAATTGCAAATTTGTCTTACCTGCAAGTTTTGAGCCAGGAGACAAGGGTCTCTGTCAGCTCTTTTTCCCAGATAACCTGCTTGATTGCTTCTGTCTTTGATTGTTATGGTTGCTATCACGGAATTCTTTTTCTCGAAATCGTACATACAGATGCAAGAAGTCATGCTTTCACCTTTGTTCTTTTGTTTAGAGGCAGACTAGCCAACGCTGTTTGGTATTATGATTCAGTTAGTGTGATATAACAAAATACTCCCTGCTAGCTTAGCTTCAGAATTGAGCCGTGGTGTGTGACTTGTTGCAACTCTCAGGCAGCAGAGATTAGTTTAAGCCACTTTCATCTGACCTCGACATGAGCAAGAGCAGGCAAGGTCAGTTAGTGTGACTCAGCTGATACACAGGAACTCAGTCACATGCCTGAGCTCTTGTTTTGTTTACTGATCGGGGTTTTTTTGCTGTTTTCTGATGTTTGTTAAAATGTGACTTCATAGAGGACGAATGATACCTTCTGTGGAGATTAAAGAAGAGTGGGCAACGTATTAGTAAAGTATAACTGAATCTTTGCAGATACACATCTTAAAATTATCTTAAGGGTCAGCCTGCAAGCAGGCACTAAGATGTATTGGAAAAAAAAACCCACAGCAACCCAGCCCCCAAAACCAAGCCAACAACAGACAAAAGCAGCAGGTCCCTATCTCTAATGATTGTCTTGGATCCAGCAGCTGATAACCTACATGTGTGTACCATAGCATGCATAGCTTGGATATTATGAGTAATTGACTATGATTGACATGTGGAACAGGAACTCCTGGGTTTACAGATTCTCTGGGGACACCTAGCCTTTTTTGACACAATACAGGTTTCCTGTCAAAGAGTCCTTCTTGATTCTGTAGTCTGACTTTAGCCATTTTGCTGTTGCCTGTTCCCTTTGTTCTGCCTTCAGAGATAAACTTTGTGGTTTTCTGAAACTTGATCTAACACCTAAGACATATTTTGTCTATCTACCAGACTGAAGGTTTTCAGCAATTCTTCATTCACTCATAGTTTGTTTTCTTTTAGGCTAATGTGTCTCCCTTCTCTGCCCTGGCTTTGAGCTGTAAACCTAGTTTGTACATGACTGCCCACATCCTGATCACTATACTTTCATTAGACTTTAGAAGTAACTAGAAACATGTCTCCTGAAACGTTTTTATTTTTTAAATTAGCTAGTATAGGGGTCTAAAGTCTCACATCATAAAACTTTACTACAGCTATATTAATTAATTTTCCAATGTATTGCCTATAAATTTACAGCTAATTATCAAGAAAGTAAGTTAGTAAATGATGATGAATATTTGAATTTAGGGCAGATTTTATGTACATTTGAAAGTATTACTGAGGGATCATAAATAGTATCAAGCCACTTTAAAATTCTCGTTTCTTTTGTATGTCCAAAACAAATCATCTTGGCCTCTTCACTCAAATCAAGACCCATGTCTAGTGAATTTCACCGTCTCTGCGTAGATCTTACCACAAACTGAAGTCTCAGGGTACATCTCCAGAGCTGGAGATAAACAAATTCAAACCAAAGTCTTCAGAGTGAGGTGCCTGTATATACATTTCTACTTAGGAAATCAGAAAGACATTCTTTATGAATAATGAATTTCCTGCTCCTCCCACCCCTTTCCTCAGTACCATTCTGGGAGAAGAACTGACTACAAGTTGGGGTAGAAGCTGCAGAACCTTTAAGCATCTTTATGCCACATTGGGACCAGAGCTGGTAAGGAACCAATTACTGGCATTAGCCCTCTCAGAAGGGTTGTTTTTAGCTTGATCACAGTGCCACAGCTGCAGGCGTTGGGGTTGATTGTCAGAAAACCTGTGTTTCACTGCAAATGACCTTTAAATCCTGTTGTGAATTTGCACTGGTTGCAGCCATATAAGCCTCTAAATAAGCTTATCTCTGTTTAAAAGCTAAACCCATTTATTCTATACTTTACCAAAGTTCCATTAGTCCAAATAAAAACAGAACTTATAATGGAAAAAGCTATATATGAGCGCTGTGAATTTTGATACTTGGGCAGTTCGTAAGCCTTTTCAGGTAATTTGCCGTTTAATTTTATTATACACATTCAAACTTAGCTAAGATGTATATGTTACTGGGTGTTATCATAACATTTTTATTCTCTTCAGCTTCTTAATGTGAACAGTCTTTGACTTATGTTAATAAACAGGAGTTTCTGTCTTTCCAGAAGTCCCCTCCGAACAGGAAATAATTATGGTCAGTCATCTTTGTTGTGGCTCTGATATTTCTTTTAGCAGAAGTGCTCTGCTCTTGTTATGGAACTAGATTTCTGTGCATATTTATAATCATCATGACCTTTAGTTTTTTTTCTTAAATGCGAATTTAAGTTAAACCAAAAGACATACCTCAGTATCAAAAACTTGCTGGTATGATAATGACTGTATTCCTGTCATAACTGTAGCTTAAGACAGTGGCTTTCTGCATACAGACTGGAATTGTGACTTCAGCCTGAAAAATGTTTCACTTTTTGCTATTGTAAATGATTTTTTCCTGCTGTTAAGATCTGTTGTGTGCTTTTTAGCTGATATATTCAGAAAAAGGTTTGCTTCTTTTAGGCTCCGTTAAAAACACAGCTATATTGTTTGGTCTTGAAGTCTAGTTCGCCATTCGTAGAGAACCTAAAATGCTGACTTTATTCAGTACAATTGTACACAGATCAAATATTTCTTTTCCTGAATAAGGAATGAATAAGGATATGAACATAGCTTCTCTTTGCTTTGTTTGTGCATTGTCAGGTAACAGGATTCTATTTCTATGAACATGCTGCATTCCTTTTTAAAAAGTATTCATATCTTGTTTATAAGCATTCCTTATTGTTTTCTTGGATCGTCAGTCATGTGGTGGTGTAGCTCCTCACTAAACAGTCAATTCATTTTTTTTGAGCATAGACACAAAAAAGGGTGAAATTAAAATGTGATTTTTATGAATACTAATACTTATAGTGCTGTAGTTAGTTTGATGTTGTGAGTAATAGCAGAAAAATATCATGACAGCAAATGTTAATATAAATATTTCACCAAAAAGTTAACTGGGAGGCTATGATAAGCAGCACTTTCCTTGCCATATAGCTCCACTAGAGGGAGTCACTAAAATCATAGCTAATAAATCAACTGCAGCTTAATTGTGCCACCTGGATCTCAGTGCTGTGCTTTGCCTATGGAGGTTTATGTTGCAGGAGTAGCTGGATGGTTCTGGGTGTGGAGAAAAATGTTTTCACTTAAAAATTTAGATCTCTTCTGCTCTTCAAGAGAAAGGAGGGGATTTGTTTCAGGTTATGAAATAAGCTTAAGATACATGGTTTTGTGGTTCTGATTTCACCTGGAATACTACAATAGCATATATGAATTGCTTTATATTTGTACAGTTGTGTGCCCTTTTTTTTTCCTGTTTATGTATGTGCACTTGTACTTGTCAAAACATAAACTTACAAGTATATGACCCATGCTAACGTATTTTAAATTGCTCAGATAGAGAAACTGTACATCCTTTGCATCTATTGTTTAGTAAAACAAAACATTGTTTTCAGTACAAATTTGATAAGAAAAAGATTTATTCAAAGTGTGTATCCTATAAGTTATGGTATTTGTAAATTGGGGAATGAATGATACTGATTTGAAATTTAATAAGAAATTATTTGTTGAAAAGACAGGAATGTAGTTGTTTTGTAGTTAGGAATGTAGTTGTACAAATATGCAACGAGGATGGGAGTGTGTTATTTTTCTTATGATAAGAAAGATGCACTAAAAGGAAAAGGATGCAGGGTAGTCTGGAGGCTGTTTCAGTTTGTCTACATGCAAATCCTTGTAAACTTAGAGCAATACATTTTGACTTTACTCCTGTCATTAATCCTGCAAGTTTATGTTTGCATTTTGTACCCAAACAATTGAATAGAAAATGCATTTTTACTGGATGCAGTCACTAACTTCCAAAATATTGAAGAAAACAAGCAGTTTGTAGCAGTCAGCAAAATTGCTTCTGCTAAAAAGATTATTGAAATGAAACTGTTTGTTTAGGTTTTGATAAGAGATAACGTTTTCCACAGTGATATGAGTTCTGTACATAGTTCAGACTGATTGCTTCTGGGACTGAAATACCTGATTTCAGATGGTTCCCTCGGTTTTTTGCATCCATACAGAGAAGAGCCAAGGCTTTAAATCGGGTTTTGCACCTATCCTAAAGAAAACTTTTTCTGTCAAAGTTGTTTTTACCATTGCACATGTGGCACTGGAAAGCTGGCATTAAATCAGCATGCATCTTGCAGACACATTAAAATTGCTTTTGGAAAAATACAGTCTGAGCATAAAGCCAAAGTAAATCTTTGTAGCTTTTACAGGGAGAACCATCCGTCTACATGGCACAGTATCGATTTCAAATTGAGTATGTACACAGGAAATTACACTGACGCTTTATCTTCTGAACCCTCAGCTGAAGTAAATGGACAATGATAGTGCAAGCAGTGTAAGACTGGGCCTGTAAAAGACAAAGCAATTGGGTATATGTGCTGTTTAAATTAAATATTCTCCTAAAACAATGTGTTGTTTAAATTAAATATTCTGACTGAACTATATTTAAATCCCCACAAAAGTGCTTAAGTGTAAGATCAGTGTCAATTTTGATGGTTTCCACTTTTTAAACCCCATATAATTTAAAGGAAATCTAGACCATAACATATTCAAGTTCTACTGGACATCCTCATTTTAAGAAAAACAAAGAGGTGAATTAGATGATGTTTACTCTGGGAATAAAAAAACAACCCCACCTAAACTGCTTTTTCATTTTATGGGGAACGGAAATGTTCATGTAGCACTAAATTTTCTACTTCTAGAAGTTTAGGTAAACAAGTCAGAAACAAAGGTGTATTTTTCTTTACAGGCAAATACAGTCACTACACATCCTACAATGGGCATTTCTACAGCTGCTCCCATATGGGATCTTTCAGACTGTCTTTAGTTAGATGAAGGCAGTACTGGGAAATACAAAAGCAGTTCATTAACCACTTAAAAAATATTTACTTTTTGAGATACTTCTTAATGTGTATCAAATTACAAAACATCCTCTACAGATATTTTTTCCTTTCTTCCCCTACTCTTAAGAAACTATTCAAAAAGGAGAAACAAAAGACCCAGTCTTGTAATCATAGGGTACAGATTGACTCACTGCATGGATTGATCCCAGGGAAAAGTCAGCTCAATGGAAAAAGGAAAAGCAGATGGTTATCTGTAGTAAACACAAACACTTACATGTTTAACCTTTTCCACATAAAGATTCTACTTGTTCAAAATTATTTTAAAAGGAGTTTAAAAGAAGAGAGTCTTTTATAGGTATTTTGAAATAATTAACCCCAAGACAAATTAATATCATGGGTTATGCTGTCAGTGAGAATAGCAGGACTAAGTAATCCCTAGATTATAGAAATTTTTTAAGGCTACATATGTGTGTGCACAGCACCTATATTTGCACATCTAACACTGGAAAATGTTTGGCTAAATCATAATCCTTGTAGATTATCCTGACCTGAACCAGCCCTTTGTCGAAGAGCTGGCACAAAGAATGGAGGGCATGCAAGATGAGGAGTATCTGTGAATGAAACCTGCTGTCTGATCTTACCATGAGAAAGGGTAATCATGACAAAGCAGAAAAAGGACAAGGTAACTGACATCAGTGAAGAAGAGAGGGAGCTTTATCGCAGCCTTGTTGTCCGTGTTCTCTTATGATTGCGCACAAATGGTTTGCAAGAAGAGAGGGAGCTTTATCGCAGCCTTGTCCTTGTTCTCTTATGATTGTGATTGACAAACAAATGGTTTGTCCACAAATCAGTATCAGGATTAACATCTGGGAATTCTAGCTCTTCAAGTTGTTTGATTGTTCATATACATCCTTGAAACCAGAAGGCTTGAAAATTTGACCCTCCTTGTAACTCAACTTTAATTTTGAGATTTGGGAAAATTTTGTTATTCTGTTTTATTTGTTTTCATTTCTTTTGCATTCTCTGTTATGAGATAACCTAGTGACAGTCATCTGTACAAAACTTTCTCCTTTTATCAAAAATAGGTAGTACCTTTTAATTCATTATGAAGCTTGGATTTCCAGGGCAGCAAGGTTCAGAAAGGACCCTGCCTGAACTTCTGGGGATTGCTCATTGTAATCTCCATATGGAATAATAACGTAGGCTTTCTCTGTTGTGTAATAGTGTGGTGCATCGCATATTCCAAGAGTGCCTTTTCTAAAAAGCAGACTCAATCCATATTTACATCAAAAGCATTTATTTATTAAGTAAAGAAAATTACACATCATTTTGCAGCAAAAGATCTCAAAGGATTCCAAAGGTGGCTAATACCATTTTGTATTTAACTGTAACGTTAAAAGTGAGGAATAAAAGTGAATAATAATATTTGAATCTCCCTTTGACCAACGGTCACACAGGAACTCAGTGCCAGCTCACCTTACTTTCAGCCTGAGGATGTCTTTAACTGTGCTTCCCATGGCTTCTGTAGCACAGAAGTAATGCTGCAGTCATGAAGGCTGCTTAGAACATTACAGTTTTTCTTGCAAAAAGCAGAGGAGCATGTTGCATCTCAGCAGTCCAGACGTCTTTGTTGTATTCTGGAACTCCTTTTCAAAATCATTCCCTGATGTTTGGCTATTCTGTCGAAGCTATTTTTAAACAGAACAACAGCTCTTTCAGTGTAAAGAACAAAATGGGCTTTCTGTAGAAACAGCTGTGGATTGCATTTCAAGCACAATTTTTTGTGTTTTGGGTTTTTTTTGGGTTTATTAAACCAAAACGCAGCTTTCATTAAAATCCAAAACCTACAGCTAGTACCTATATTTCACAAGTAAAAGTCTAAGGTTTGTTTGGGTCTTTTAATATTGTTTTTGAAACAAAAATATGTTAGTATTTACCTGGATTTTATCTGTTAGTCACAAAACGAGGACAGGCCAGTGGCATGCCCTCACTTGCACTATTGTGGTCATCGGGGTCACCTTTTCTGTACGTGTATTTTGCTGGAGTCAGAGAATAAGATAGAAAAGATTCTGCGATGAGCAATGGAAGATATTTGAAGTATTGAGAAAATGCCTCACAACTAGAGGCTGATAGAGGGCTAATAAGAAAGGAAACAATTAGAGTGATATGTAAAAGACTTAAAAAATACTGTGTGGTACAGAACAGATCATCTAGGAGCATTCCTTCTGACACACAAGCAGTGGTCCACTGAAAAAAATTGGAAGGTGGGAAATTGAAGCTGATAAAAGTGGATATTTAGCTGTAGCAAATATATTAGCAGGATCAAAAATAGACTGTACAGTTATGTGCATAACAAAAGTGTGGAAATTTCATGGAAATAGTCTAGAGGTTCAGTGATTAGGAATAGCCTTGGTGTAATGCGCAAGAATGTTACAACCTCACAAACGTGGTTTATTTTTATACTCCTATGCTTTGTGATATAATAAACCTCTCCTGTTAAAACTTACAGATAATTTCTCTGGAAGCATGTGATTTTATAGTGCTCACAAAACTGCTTCCTACAGTGAGCTTCAAGGTAGTGAAGATTGTCAGATAATGTGTATTGGACAGGAAGGACTTTTGACTTCCGTGACACTGAAGCAGAATACATAGTTTTGATAGGAAGAGAACATGTCAGACATGGATTATTTTTCTTTTACTTATCCTTAGTCTTTGATTTGTGTGTGTGAGTTGCACATGTGTGGTATTTAATCACCATATAATTCATAGTAACAGAGTCTTTACATATTCTTTTTTGGACATTAGTTTAAGATCACTGGGGTATGTAAGTCTAAATTTATGTAAAATAAACGAAAGGTGTTACAAATGGGAATAGTGTACTTTTAATATGCTTTATTGATCAAGTTGACGTGGGACTGATAGGTTTTAAGTGTATTTGAAAAGTTGCTAAAGATTCTAGACTTTTTGCTTTGTGTGAAGCTTGTAAATGATCTGGGATCCATCACCCCAAGCAAAAAGTTGCTTTTCTTTAGGATTGTAGTGTATGGTGGAATGGCTACCCTGACGTTTTGGAAAATGCAATACTGGGATTTCATAAGTATTTACAGCACCCAACACATCATAAACACATTGTATGCGAGAGGTGCCTCCGCTAGGAGAGTTGTAGACAACATAGAGCGTGTTGCATGCCATGAAAGCTGCTTCAGCATCCTTGCTATTGCATGAGGTGTCCCAAGTGTGCTCCACTGCCATGGTTACGTGGTTGATTTTAGTAATTACAATTTTTCCTCCAGTCTCTGGTTCTGCATGGATTGCCCAGAGTCCTTGTTCATCAATGGCAAGATCTATTTTTGTAGATGGAGAAAGCTGATAAGCAGGAATCCTTCCAGCCCCTGGCAGTAGCATTTGGTCACTTATATTTCTTTTCTGGATATTGAATTTAATTATCTCATTTAAGGAGCCATATTTGTGATAGAACAGGAAACCCTGATATATGATGTGACCAGTTCCTTCCCAGGGAAATGGCAAGGTGACTCTGCGAGCCTTTAGTGTATGATTACTTTCCATGAATGTCATGATATTTGAAAATTCAAAAATAACATCATTTACAGAACCATTCAATAAATAAATCTTTGTATGCTTTTTGCCAGGATCTTTCATCCAAGAGCCATGCTTATCTCCAGTCTTCTTAACTACCTTTATGGACTTAATACCCACAAGCATGTGGTCACAACCTGCAAGAAAACACCGAAAGACAAAAAAAATAAATAAATTAGAATAGCTGTGAATTTTCTAGTTTCCTTTCTTTGAGTTACTTAGTTTCCTTTTAAGCCAACTATAAGGCCAAGGTCGATATATCAGTAAAGGTGTCAGCAATATGGCTATAGTAAGTAGTGTTGAAGCTAATTTTATAAGACATATTCAACATCTCCTGCTAAGGATACTGCATATCTTCAGCTACTCATAGTGTATTGTTTTCTGGTCTTTTAGACCAGTGTTATCAAAAGGGATTCTATTTGTGTACCTGAGAGGAGAGCAAGAGCACATTACATTAAGGTGGCCTTTAAATAAACTGGTACAATGTCTGTGCTACCAGTTCTTATACTGGAAGCATGGCTGGTGGAATTACACAGTTGTTTACCTTACTATAGGGATAAAATTGGCACCATCGGAGAGCAAGTCGTAGTTTTGGCTTCATTACATTTTTTATGCACTTTTCACAGATATTTAAGACCAAAAAGCACCAAGCTTGTTAAGACTCAGGCATTTAGAAACTAAGATCTTTATCAAGGACCATCCTTTCCAGGAAAAACTCTACTGCAAAGCATATTCACAAACTTGTTTACCAAAGGCACTCATAAATTAGCACAGACAGTATTTGAAGTTGAAAGAATTGCCTTTAGTGAAGTGCAGCCGTTTTAGTAAGCAGAGCAAACAAAGCCCTAAGGCAGGAAGTTCTGGCGCTGGATGAAATGGAGAAACAAAACCAGCCTCTCTATTTGGCCTGATATGAACCTGTTGAAGTCAGTGGCAAGATTCCAGTTGCCTGTAGAAAGCAACGTTTACGTCATTCGTGTGTACTGAGACTCTCTAACCAAAGCATTTGGATATTGCTGCTATAGCATGGATTTGATTTTTTTGGTTGGAAATCCTCATTCTGGTGCACCTTCCCTGAGCAAGCCACAATAGCTTTCCCAAAATTAATGTTTATTGATTAGATAGATTCTAGAAACTTAGAACTGTTGAGTAAAAATACCTAGGCAGCTTTAGCAAAAGATGTTGCAGAAGAAATAACCAGATTACTATCTAAAATCTTTTAATTCCATCTGTCTTCTTGAGAGAAGCTTTTTGACTCTTCTTGACTTTCATAGCAGCCTGCAGGAAGACTGAGAAACTGAGACATTCACAGTGAGCAAAAAATTTACCAAATTTTTTCCGCATTCTCCCCAATGATGCCTTCAAAGCCCACTCTTTATCATATCCCAAAATGTGCAGAAGATAATTTCCAGTTTCCCACCCAAAGTGGGATGAGGTATCAACTACTGCATGTGTGAAAACAGTGATTCTTCTTGACTGTTATTTTCAAGTCTGTGTGAACTTGAACAAAACTAACTAACAAAGTTGGACTTAAACCCCCACTTTTTTTTTCTAGAGTTTTGGAGTGACTCAGTAAAAATAATATGAAAGCATAGAAGATGCAGAAGAAATAACCAGATTACTATCTAAAATCTTTTAATTCCATCTGTCTTCTTGAGAGAAGCTTTTTGACTCTTCTTGACTTTCATAGCAGCCTGCAGGAAGACTGAGAAACTGAGACATTCACAGTGAGCAAAAAATTTACCAAATTTTTTCCGCATTCTCCCCAATGATGCCTTCAAAGCCCACTCTTTATCATATCCCAAAATGTGCAGAAGATAATTTCCAGTTTCCCACCCAAAGTGGGATGAGGTATCAACTACTGCATGTGTGAAAACAGTGATTCTTCTTGACTGTTATTTTCAAGTCTGTGTGAACTTGAACAAAACTAACTAACAAAGTTGGACTTAAACCCCCACTTTTTTTTTCTAGAGTTTTGGAGTGACTCAGTAAAAATAATATGAAAGCATAGAAGCAGAGCTGCTATTTGCTGGAGTTGAGGGTCTTGCTACTTTTCCCAAGTGCTGTAAAATCTACACAGGGACTAGTTTTGCTATCAACTTCAATGGGACAAGTATCTGACTAGTACTGACAAAAGTGAAGTTGCCATGAACTGCTGCAATAAAATTAAAAGTAATAATTTCCAACAAGGGAAAAATAGAAAGTAATTTTTTCCCCTCTGAAACTCTCATAAGCATATAATTTTCAAAGTGTCCTGACCAGAGTCAGTTTAAAAATCCCTAAATTTTTCTGACTCTCAAAAAAATCCCTTATGTTCAAAAAAATCTATATATGGAAAAGAGAGATCTTGATATTTGGAGCACTCAATTGTGGTGTTGGATTAGAGTTTAGAAGCAGAATAGGTGATTGCCTCTGTTGCCATCTGCCTTAATACTGCTTTGCTGGAAAAGTTCAGCGATCAAATTGTGAATTTATCTGTAATCTAAAAACAGTCTAATTCTGTTTAAGTTACTGGAAATGTATAATTGATGAGGTTAAAGATCTTTCATCTGCCTTTTAAAAAAGAAAGCAGTTTATATTTCTTATTGTTTATTTTTTTCTTACTACTGTTGAAGGAAAATGAAAGTATAATTCAAATATATCTACAACACGTAATTTACATCTATAACTCAACTTTCTTAAGGAAAAGATATTTATAATTTTAAAACTTAATTTGTTTTGAAAGTATAATTCAAATATATCTACAACACGTAATTTACATCTATAACTCAACTTTCTTAAGGTAAAGATATTTATAATTATAAAACTTAACTTGTTTAAAAAAAAGGTACAGATTGTGCATATATTATTCACACTAGGTACCATGACACTTAATTTTAAAATCAGAACTGAGCTTTGCTTGAACCTAAGCCAGTGTGCTCTCTTGATAAAGTGCATGGAGAGGAGAGGGGGAGAAAAAAATAACAGAGGAGGACAGTAAAAGAGGTGCAAATTGTAGAAGTGAGTTAAGTCTTTTTATTAACTTCTGAGTTCACTTTTCAGTTGAGGTTTTGACCCCTGCCCACTACAAAAAACAAAGACCACCATTAATTCCTTGGTATAGCTGCTATACTCGGAAGTGCACTGGCATTTTTTCTAGGACTTTGCCAGAGCAGACCTTCAGAGGCTTTTTACTTTATAATAAAAAGCAGCTTCCAAAGAATCAATTTGATATGCAGTAGAGTATCTGCAAAATAAACATTTGAATTGGGCTTTCTTCCCTCCCTCTCCCATATCTTTTTTGTAGTTTGGTTTTTTTTCTTGTTGTTTTTGCCTCCCTCTCCCATATCTTTTTTGTAGTTTGTTTTTTTTGTTGTTGTTTTTGTTTTAAGTCTACTATTGACACAGCCAAAACCCCATGCAATTATCTGTGGTATTCACATAACTCCTGAAAATCTGTTATCCCCATATCAGCATACATGCATTGGCAAGGAGACTGTCTCATTCAGATCAAATTTCTGAAAAATAAACTGTTCTTACTTGCATTAAGCATGAGTTTAAGTTTCTTTTGTTCTTCTGCTTCTTCCAGTAGCTGCTGTTTCACCAGGTCTTCATGTACTTCTATACATGTATTAGAATCTGTGACAGATCCAAAATAGTCAATGTCCCTTTGTGCTCGTTCAATTCTTGTTAGCAAATTCTCTACTTCATTTTTAACCTCAGCCTTATAATTGTTCAGTCCTGCCAGGCGTGACAGTACCATCTTTGAAAAGTCTCGGAATTCTTCCACATAATCCAGTATGTCTTGGTTGCATCTTTCCAGCCTCTTCTTGAGTTAGAGCACAGAAAGAAAATACATGGATATATGTGTATATTCTGTATAGATTACAACCTCATTCATGATTATTTTAAAAACTGTGCTATTCTCTCCTTTCTAGTCCCCTTGCCCCCCATCTATTTCAAACTGATTGTCTGTTGCTGTATATCTACATGAAGAGGACATGTTAGACTGGCACTAGCATTCACAGTTCTGGACAAAAATACACTTCTTTTTTTTTTTTCTTGATGTGGTTACTGACAACCAGATACTTTTTGCTGCCTAAAGAGAGAGGAGTGCTCTGGGGAAACAGCCAGAGATACTTAAAGGCACGTGATCTCTGATTACTTGCTTCCCAGAAACTTATCAGAACTCCTCCTGCAGGACCACCAGTGAAGCAGCCTTAAAAAGTTTTCTGCAAAAAATCTACAAATATGAATATTTCACATAAATACACCTCTTCTGACCAGGACAGTATCTAGTGTGGCTATTTTTCATCCATTTGAAATAGAAAATGCAAATATTGACATCTCTATGTTTGAGAAGTTTTGGGGGGTTTTCCAAATTGTTGGAGGTATTTAAAAAAAACACAGATGTTTCTAGATTCAAATTATCAACATTTTTAAAGGTGAGGAGATTGATTTCTCTGTTGTAATGTAGCTGCTTCTCTAAAGATCATAGGTGTCCTGAAAATATGGAGGTATTTAAAAAAAACAAATGTTTCTAGATTCAAATTATCAACATTTTAAAGGTGAGGAAATTGATTTCTCTGTTATAATGTAGCTGCTTATCTAAAGATCATAGGTGTCCTGAAAACAGAAGCCCAACTGCTACTTTGGGAAGGTAAGGAAATTGAGCCAGTATTTAATCCCAAGCACACAATCACAGGAGATCTAATGGCCAGATTGCGTGTTCTGATTTGGCGTTTTATGCACAAATTTTAGTTGTTTTGTTTTAAGCTGATGTTTGACAAGGGAATGTCTGAGTTTACTGAATCATTAGTACAGTATACATATGTTCCATGTAAACTTGGTGGTTTGTTTTGTGAGTTGTGGTTTTTGTGTGTGCCCCTCTCTCCCCATTTATATGTGCCATAAGTCCCTAGAAAGTTGTTTAATTACTTTCTGAAAAAACTTTATTTTAAATGTTTTCAAGTATTCTCTTGAATATCGCCCAATTTCCTGTTCTTTATTTGGTGCCCCTTGCACCAAATGCCACAGATGGAATTATGTCATTTTTAATGTGTGCCAAATGAATGGAAATTACCATGTGAAGTTATTCCTATAGTGGTTAATAAAATTTAAATCTCAGTCTACACAATGGGAACAGAATACCAGGCTAATCCTTCGGTTCTTTCTGTGTTATGAAGTTAAGACCAGTGAGAGCTTTCTACAAAAAGGGAATGCGAGATCAGAGAAGTTAAAGCTTCTCTAAAAGTCCACCCGTGCCAGTCAGGAGCCAAGGACATGTTAATGATATAAGACAAACTATGGACGATTACAGCATGTCCATACTGAAAAAGGTATTTTACAGAACTGGTAGTTTTTACTGCAGAAAAAGAAGCAAGTACTGGTACTTTTATATAATTAATTGAAAGCAAATACCTATTTCAGTCTCCCACCTGTAAGGGGATAATTTCAACTCCTAGTTAAAATGCAGATGCACTACTACTTTACACAAATTTGTCTTAAACTGTTCTTCCAGGTAACTTCATCTGTACATAGAAAAAATGCCTTGTAAATTTTTATCTCCTTGTTAATACTTGACAGCACTTCTACTGGTGACAATATGGTCATACAGTTCCCTAGGATGGACTGTGACAGTACAATAAGCATTTGCATGTTTAGCTAAATTCCCTGATGTCATAAAAATATACAAGCAGTAACAGAATAAAAATAACATTCTGAAATTATATCCCACAATAATTAATGTAGGTGATTAGGAATCATTATTGTTAAAGGTTTAGCTGCAATTTTACTTATTTATTTGAAAAAAAATGGAGTCTGTGCTCACAGACAAAGAAGAGCATTCACCCATTTTCAAACCCCTGTGCAGTTAGGCAGCAGTACAGAACGATACAGAAAGCACGTACCTCTAAAGCTAGGAAACGCCGGTCAATGTAGTTCATCAGAGCTGCATCTTGCATCGTATATTGTGCCGCTCCCATGATGCTTGTGAGGAAGAGAACTGATAAAAATTGGAGTTTCAAAACTACCATTGTTTCATAAAATTTTGAAACAAAATAGTAGCGAATTAATTGTGTATGTGTGTGTGCGTGTGGAGGGCAATCCCAAACACTACTGCCAGTCCAGAATTAAATGAAATTTAACAGTTGTCTGATGTCATGATGTGAAAAAGTCATACTAAAAATCACAAAAAAAAAGTTAAAAATACTGTGGCTGCAAGTATTAAAAAGACTTTAAAAGGCTGTTGCAGTTTATCACTAAAAAAATAAGGTTGTGGCAGAAGAACTGAATGTGTTTATTTCTAGAAGCCAGATGACTGCTTTCCAGTATGTGATCCTGTGATCAATCCCAGATGTTCAGTACTGAGTCACATAAAGCCCATAGGCCAAATTTTATTAAATACAAATAAAAATAAGTTATTTTGCCTCCTTTCTCCTCCCATCTGCTTTCCTGTGTGACCAACACTGCGCAGCATGTACTTGGTGTAAGTCAGCATAGATTCAAAGTCAGTGGAGCACTGGTCATTCTTTCACAGGAAGACCTAATGCATGTCTGTAGCTATTTCCACAACCACAGCTATTACTGTAAAACAATCTAAAGCAATTGTTTTCACTTCCAGTATTCACCCTATTTACAGTAGGACTGAAAACCATAGATAAAATAATTAAAAAAAATATCTTTTTCCTTCCCCTCTTCTATTGTCAGTACTTTTCTAGGTAAAATCAATATCCTTAACACAGTTCTGTGTCAATTTAATGGAGTCCTTGATAGGTCTCTTCTTTCACAAAAATAATTCTACTTAGGATGACTTAAAAATTAATTATTATTAACTGACATGAGTATATTGCATTTGAGGCGATTTTTTTATTTTTATGATTTCTGTGACTGAATGCCTTGTCTGGAAATGTAAGTGGCTATGGCTAACGTTATATTTGCTAGGAAACCATGTGTTAGGATGTTAGAAAGCTCCCTTTGTATCTGAAGCCAAACTGGATGTCTGTTTCTCAGAATTCTCCACCTCTTCCTTTTTTTTTCCCCTATTTCTTTTTCTACAGTTTTCCCCTCACATTTACACAGCTTTCCTATTCTTTCTGTCTTCTGTGTAAGCATGACTCGTGACAGTTTCTACAGTTTTCCCCTCACATTTACACAGCTTTCCTATTCTTTGTGTCTTCTGTGTAAGCATGACTCGTGACAGAATTCATGAGAAAGTGTCACAGCAGGCAGATTTTTACCTCCATTTGCTTGACTGTTGCAAGGTACAGTTATGTGTGCTTTACAGGCAAATTTCACAGACGTGCATAGAGAAGTATTTTTTCTTTTAATATTGCTTTATCCTAAGAGGTGTAAACAACTTGCCAGTTCCTATTTACAGGCAAAGTCAATGATGCACAGAGAGGCTAATACTTAATTCTCCACTCCAGTGTCATTTCATTTTACTCCAGAACTGACTGGGAGGATGGAAAGCTTGCCTGCTTGGATCCTTGAAGGATTATGCACTGAGAATAGACACCCTAGTAAGTGTATAGTCTTTCTTGATTATGTCCTATGGGACATCTTGACAAAGTGTGCTGTCGTCTTTTCCACAAAATAATCAACTTCAACGCTGGGGAAGAACACAAAAACATTCTCTTTTCTAACTTCCTAGCTGAACCTGTAATCCTTCAGAGTTGTTCTCTGAGTTTAGTATGTCTATCACAATAATCAGGAGATGAAGACTGTGTGATTCAATAGGTTAATTTCTTCATTTAGCTTAGGGAGAAATCATACTTCTCTATAAAACAAGCCTATAATGGTTTGCTTGCAGTTTGGAACATGCTTGACGCAAGTTATGTCTGTAAGCCCTATTTTAAGGTAATATGAAGTAGTATCTTAACTTTATGACTTTTAATATTATTTTTCATTACAGTCTGGAGTCTGGGTTTCCCTCTGTAATAAGTCAGTAGCCTCTTTGGAGATTTTTATTGGATTATGTTAGAGCATCAGTCATAGCAGAACTTGCTGAAAGATTTTTCTTAGAAAGGGTGTTACAGGTTCTGTCTGAATTTTTGATAATCACGGACAATTAATCAGACTTCACTTGAACATCACCATTTATCAGTTTCAGAACAACCTTATTCTGTTTGAATCCAGACCACCTGAGCAAATAAAATACCCTAAGCAAAATATTAGAAATTTACTATCAAGAAAGTATACTTAAAACTCAGAAGATAAATATATAATTTTTCCTTCATCTTAAAACAAGGACAAGTTGTCTAGAAAGCAAAGTATCTTGAACTGCTAAACATCCTGTATAAGCTTAAGCATGCTGTATAAGAAGCCGGATTTTGTAGTATTGTTCCATCATTTCTCAGAAATACCAGCAGCTGAAAGACCAATCAGAAGCTTCCATGGATTCCTTTTAATGAGACATTCATGTACTTACTAAACACATTTATCTTATGATAAATGGCTGTGATGTCCATGTCAGATGCATTATTCTGGGAAAACATGCTATAGCACCTGATTAAGAGATGAGCTTTGGTGTGGGTTTTTTTTTTTTTTTTCCTTTAGTTGTTATATGCTCTCCCATTCTGTTTTGCCTAGATATATGTGTATGCATAGGCTTTTTTTTTCAGCTACATATTAGTTGTATATGTAATAAATAAATATATATTTATGATAGTGATTTAAAACAGGTTTGCTTGGCATGCCTGGGAAGACATTAATTGTAGTGCACAGGATGTTACAAACTAAGAGTGCAGAAAGATTGTTCTTATCTCAAGGAATACTTTTTCTCTTGTGAACTACTCCTGGAATAGGTTTCTTATTACTATTTTGATTTGACAGACAAACCTCTAAAAGGATGTAAACATATATGCCTTTTCATTCTTCTTGTTTTCTTTCTCTGGGTAAGATGGTATTCTTTTCTTGTCAATGCTGCTTCTTTGCTCACTTGTTGCACTTTTTTACCATTTGGTGTCTGTGTTCTGATAGCTGTTTGAGGTTTCCAAATAAAAAATAGGCATTTTCAGCTCCTCATCTGTGCTTGTGGTTTTGATGTCAGATGCTAGAGGAGTTTTCTATGTTTTAGAAGTGATGTTGAAATCGATTCAGACTGGATACTAGATTTGGGGAAAAAAAATACATTTCTTTAAGATATTATTTTAATATTATACCATTTCATGCTACATTTTGTTAGGTTTTTTTTAAGTCAGTTCCTTTCTGGCATTTCAGTTGGTAAAACCAGAGCAGTGCCACAATGTTGGTCTCTTTGCAGTGGTTTGTGGCACTCAATTGTACCTGGAAATTCTGTTACAGTCAAGAAGAATGTGTGTAAACTGTAAGCTTTCTTCTTCACAGAAACTCATTTCTCTCCATCACACTCATGATGGAGAACTCTTTTCTATCATAAGATATGATCTCTGCCATGGAGATCTTGAGATTATTGTTCATGGCACTTCCTTCTCTGAGACGAGTTTCTCTGATTTGTTGCAGATCTCCAGCTCTTCCACATCAGTGTTGTAGATTCCTGTTCCAAATCTTCCTCCGTTCTTTGAGTTGTCTCCAGGCCCACTGTGGCTTCATGTAGGCGTTGCTTAATTCCTGACAGCAATAACAAGAAATGTTTGTTGTCCCACCAGAGCCATAACACGTAAACCACATTGTGTCATTGCTGTGTCTGACAATGCCGGTGACACTAATAGACTCCCAGTGGGCTCTATAAACCCAGCCTGACATTTTTCTTTCTGAGCTTTGGAAACATCCCTGACTCCCAAGCTCCCTTACCCTTCTTCCTTGGCTTTTGCTGAGCGATGAATGCTCTCCTAATGCCATGCACTATGCTATTACAACCCTGAGAAAGGTGGTAAGCCCACACTGCTGTTGCTTAGATCTAAGTAATACATATACACATATACATCAGATTTTACTCCTGAAATCCAGACTAGATTAAAACAAGGTTGATTTTGGTTTTAGTCTTTAATTAACCTCTGTGTGTAAAGCAATAGCAAGTAGATGAAAACACAACATCAGAGACATAGTCTGATTTACAGCTTTCTCCATTACTGACTTTATACATACGTGCATTAGAGTAACTGCTACTCAGCCTGATGCATCAGTGATACATCCGTGCGTGTGTGGTTCGTGCTTTTGCATCTCAGGATTGTTAATAAAATGTGTTATAGGCAAAAGAAGAGGTAAAGAGATAACGGAAATAATGGGATTTTTTTTGCAATTGCAAATTTGTGTAGTTTATGGCTTGGTAGCTTTTGGTGCTGATGAACCATAATGATGTTTTGTATTAATAATATATAGTGTATCATTATCTTGTGTATTTTCCAATTTTGTTTGGACTTGGGTCTACAGAATTAAGTTCCTTGTTAGTACTGGCCGCGACCTGATGAGGTTGTCTAATACTGAGATCTGTGAGATTAGAAAAGATTTTTTTCATAGTGAGAAATCAGCACTTAATTCCAATTCCGCCTTATTTTTAAAAACCACTTTCAGTTTTATGTCTTAGAAAATAATTCACATTTCTTTAAAAAAGCCAAACATACGAAATCAAGTTGCTGTCCTTATGTGGTGTTCAGCTATTAAGAACAGCGTCGGGAGTGATACCAGTAAGGAATGTAATATACTGTGATACAGAGGAACCTTCACTGAATTTTGGGATTCAGACAGAGATCTCCACTAGGCGGCTCTCAAGTCCTTAGAATGGAAAGGCAAACTTTACTGAAACATAGCATTTCCAAACTCTCTGAATGAGATAAAACGTACAGAAGGCAGCATGGTTCAGATGGTCCAAAATGATAGAGAGACACACAAATAGAAGGCTATTAGTAAGCCAGGTGCTAGTGGGCTTTAGCAGTCTGCTGCTGCTGCTGCAACGACAAGCTGACAAGCATTAAGGGTCTGTGCCTTCCAAAATGGTAAAGAGGAGTGCTTCCTTGAATCAGCAAGAGCTTCGGATGTCCTGTACTTGCATAAAAAACTAATCATCTCATGAGGACTGGCTCTAAAAGTGAAATAACAAAGGCAAAATGAATCCCCATTTATTTGTACTGATTTACAGCTGGAGCTAGTTAAATAATGGAATCATAGAATGGTTTGTGTTGGAAGGGACTTTCAAACATCAACTAGTCCAACTCCCCTGCAATAAGCAGAGACATCTTCAACTAGATCAAGTTGCTCAGAGACCCATCCAACCTGACCTTGGGTGTTTCCAGGGACAGGACATCTACCACCTCTCTGGGCAACCTGTTCTAGTGCTTCACCACGCTCATTGTAAAAAAATGTCTTCCTTAAATCTAGTCTGAATCTACCCAGCTTTAGTTTAAAACCATAACCCTTTGTCCTATCCCAACAGGCCCTGCTAAAAAGTCCTTCCCCATCTTTCTTATAAGCCCCCTTTAAGTATTGAAAGAATCCACACAACCTAATCTGGATATAGATCATGAGATGTCTGACGTAAAAATCAAGCATGTGTAATTATTTTGAATGGTCTGTTGCTTGTTGTAAAACTCAGAATTACATGCTTTGTTGATCAGAGACAATTCCCTGTACCTTGAAGCTTAAATTTGTATAACCCTGAAACTACACAAATTTTGAATTGTACAATTCAATACAAAGTAATATTAAAATTTTTGCTGCTTCTGTCTTGTTTTAGTGTGAGATCCACCCATGAATATTCTCACTAAAGATTGTTTTGCTTGAATATTCATGTTCATGAAACCGATTCACAGGAGTAGTCAAAATGACATTGTTTTAAATTGACAGTATTTACAGGAAATGCTTGTGACAATTGCCCAACTCAGTTGACAATGACAATTGTGGTTTTTTGGTTATATATTTTTGAAACAGGTATTTTGGGTGTGATAAATGATTTCTTTCTATTAAGTATCATACTTAAGCTTACCAGGGTGAAAACCTGAAAAAATAGTTTCTAATTTTTAAATGTCTATGTGGTGGCATGGTTTTTTTTGTTTTCTTTTTTTTTTTTGTAGACACTGACATTAGAACATTTCATTATATTTCAGTCTTGTTTCATCTATTGTTGCACTGAAGAGATGGATTCATAAACTGTGTACCTACATGTTGCAAAGAAGAGAGAAGGGATCTATATATACCTGGGAAAGCTATTAAAACTTATTAAGTAACTTTCCCTTTGAGATTACTAGATGTCACTAACTGGTGGAAAAATGTTTGCTGATGATGAACAATGCATACTTTTGTAGTTCGTTGGCAGATATGAAGAAAGTTTGTAACAGAGTGATGTGCTCTGAGACAACAGCAGTGAATTTAGGACTCTTTAGTTCTATTGTTTAAAACTAAAACTCTGACCCTACATTAAATTTCCAAGTGATTGCTGATGAAATGTTCAGAGAGTACGGTGATAGCTATGGTACCAGAAACTTGAGCTGAATAGAATGGAGTTGTGCTAGCAAGTGTCTAATTAAATTTACCCAAAACCCAAAAGATACACAAACATCTATGAACTGGGGGAACTAGGACAGAAAAGGCCCTGAAGGGACCATGCGGAAGTTGATGAGGATGGTTGAAATTTGTTGTGCTGTTTTTTTCACATTACCAATAAAAATGAGTCCTATAAAGAAAGAAGGGCCAAGCCCAAACTTGAGACATACTTAAAAAAAGGGGTATTTTTTGACATTTTTTTTTTTTTTTAGAAGATCAGAATACAATTAAAGAAGAAAATACCTGTGATTATATTTCTTGCTATTTATATCTGTGTGCTGTCAGCTCAATACTGGTCTCAAGGTAAGATTAATGGGCCCTGCTGTGTTCTCACATGTGGGAGTCTAGAAATTTCTACTTCTGGAAAAGTTGGTTAGTTTTTTCCCCTATTCAATCATGTTTCTCTGGATGACGACACCAAGCTGAGTGGTGCAGTTGACATGCCATCCAAAGGGACCTGGACAAGCTTGAGAAGCAGACCCATGTGAACTTCATGAGGATCAACAAGACCAAGTGCAACGTCCTGCACCTGGATCGAGGCAACCCCTGGTATCAATAATGGCTGATCTAGTTGAAGATGTCCCTGCTCATTGTAGGTGGGGGTTGGACGAGTTGCCGTTTAAAAGTCCCTTCCAACACAAACCATTCTATGATTCTTTGAATTTAAAATTAAGACTTGCATTCGGGAACTGAGCCAAAGAGACATACTCTGACTTTAAAGGGAGATCCACAGGTATATATTTCTGGATCTCTCTAATCCGTTATGAAAAAGAAGTTTCATCACTTCAATCTTTTTTTGTTTCTAATTTGTATTTCTGCTAACCTATTTATGATCTCAAAATTGTCCCTGATGCATTCCAGAGAGTCTAAGCAAAATAAACTGTTAGTAATTATGGTGCAAAGAAGGGGAATCTTATCTAATAAGTACAGAATAGGAGAACATGTTTTTTTGATGCACATTAATCTGAGGATTAGTTTGGAGAAATCTCCTGACAGGCATGCTCCAGAGGGCATATCAGTTGGACCTGCAGAGCAGTCTGCTGTGCAGCTTTTGGAATTGACATTTTTCAAAGCTCCATCGTGTCAAGACACTTTCATATTTTCATTTAATGCAAGCTTCATATTATGCTGCACCCAATACCTGAAAATGAATAAAAAAATAAGATGTTCACAAAAGTCTGCAGGTTAGAAATAGTATCTTCCAAACCAACAGAGAGTGAACTCTAAGCATGACATGTGTACAAGACATGGATTGTGTGGCCTTTATTCTCTCTCTAAGGTTAGAGCTATCACATTTGAAAGTCAGTGTATCAGATGAGGGGTTCCAATGCCAGTTCATGGTGAATAATAAAGCACATGCACTATGCTGATTGAAAAGGACATAAACGTGTTAAGGTGCCATGAATAATACATAACCATTTCTTTAATTCTTCTTTAGAAGTTGGCCTGTTGTTTAGCAATGCTATCATTATTATACTGAATCCATTCCTCAAGCTTTGTTTTATCTCCAAAATTAATTATTTCCATCCAGGAAGAAGGGCACATGTATCTGTGCACAGCGTGTAACGTTCTGTAACGTTGTACCAAGTGGATTTGATCTGTTCCCTTTGACCTGTCAGGGCTCAGTGCACACTGGTTTTGGATGCTTTGAAATGTGAGCTTCTGCTGAAGACAATTCAGTCTTGTCGTAATAATATGCAACCTGTAAAGGCTTTTCTTAGGAAAAAGGCAGAATTCTTGCCTTAAGAGGAAAGCTGAAAAGCACTGAATCCATTTAGTAATACATAATATGTGGTAAAATTTTCCATTTCTCTAGATCTCAGAGAACCAGACAATCAGAAACTGTTCCTATAAACTGATTAAAATAGAAATTCAGTGCCACCATCATGGCCTTTTACTGGGTTGTAGGAAAAAAAAAAAAAAGCTGTTCTGCCCTGCAAGCTATCCAGTCTGGCTCTGTTTGTTTCTCTGAGTAGATAGGGCATAACTAACTCGTCCATATGCTCAAACATAAAATTCCTGCTGTGGTTCTCTGCAACAGAGGACACGCAGCATCTGTACATAAAGGATAACTTTTCTGCACTTGAATCAGTGTAGTCCTCCAATGGGACGTATTTATTCCTGACACTTGGGAGCTAACACAGTACTGCATCTTTTAGGCCTGCTGGTATAATAGCAAGATATTCCCTTTTCTGCACATGATATGTGAGTATCACATCCAAATGCTATACCACGAACTCACTGTCTGCTCTGTACACTTCTACCTCTGGCAGAAAGATTGTACAGTCTCTGTAGATTTGTCATTGTACTGGGCCCTTGAAACACAGTTGGATTAATTTTGAGAATAATCTGGGATAAGCAATCACTGCAGTCGCTTTCACATGCTGTGCTGCCATGGCAGAGTTAGCCAGAGAATTTGTGTGTCTTCCTGTAGGCTGTGTTAATGTTGATACATGAATGGGTGTTATGTATATTCTTTTAGATGCTTTGCTAAAATTATCCATATATCTCTGCCTGAAAGTTGATTTATAAATGTTACTGGCTGACATGGTATAATTATAAATGACCAATTAGATTTGGCCACTAGCTCCTTTTTGGTGACTTTTTCCTGATCTTTGCTACAAACTACTTTCTGGTCCTCCAAACTCTTATGTACATCTGTAATTTACTAATGTTACACCAAATTAAATGACATAGGATGTATGAAAAATCCTATGGCATATTTCTGCAGAGACTTCAGAGAAAGAGACTTCAGAGAAAGAGACTTCAGAGAAAGAGACTTCAATATAGACAGTTTTGTAATCTGTCTTCAATGATATCCTTGTACATACATTGTTACATGTATGTAACAGTAATACATGTACAATACATTTGTTACATGTATTACTGCTAGCTCCTAAGGGCCAGTTAATTATAAATTAGGATCTCAGTTTGTCTTTTTATGCCTTAACGCAGGACCACGTATTTCCTGCTTGTGCATGTTTTATGCAGGGAACAGGAATCATCATCTTTACCTGGCTTTTCTTACTGATTAGTTATTCACAGACTCACAGAATGATAAGCGTTGGAAGGGACCTCTGGAGATTACCTCATCCAACCCCCCTGCGAGAGCAGGTCCATCTAGAGCAGGTTGCACAGGAACATGTCCAAATTGGCTTTGAATGTGTCCAGAGACAGAGACTCCACCACTTCTCTAAGCAGCCTGTTCCAGTGCTCTGTCACCCTCAAAGTAAAGAAGTTCCACCTCATGTTCAGATGGAACCTCCTATGTTCAAATTTGTGCCCGTTACCTCTTGTCCTCTCACTGGCAGCACTGAAAAAAGACTGGCCCCATTCTTTTGACACCCACCCTTTAAATATTTATAGATATTGATCTGATCCCCCCGCAGTCTTCTCTTCTCCAGACTAAAAAGACCCAAGTCCCTCAGCCTTTCCTCATAAGAAAGATGTTCCAGTCCCCTAGTCATCTTCGTAGCCCTTTGCTGTACCCTTTCCAGCACTCCTCTGTCGTCCTTGAACTGGGGAGCCCAGAACTGGACACAGTACTTCAGATGCAGCCTCACCAGGGCAGAATAGAGGGGAAAGATAGCCTCCCTCGATGTGCTGGCTACACTCTTCTTGATGCACCCCAGGATGCCATTGGGCACATTGCTGGCTCATGGTCATCCTGTTGTCCACCAGGACTCCCAGGTCTTTTTCCTCAGAGCTGCTCTCCAGCAGGTCAGCCCCCAACCTGTACTGGTGTATGGGATTATTCCTCCCCAGGTGCAGCACCCTACACTTGCCCTTGCTAAATTTCTTCAGGTTCCTCTCTGTCCAACTCTCCAGCCTGTCCAGGTCTCGCTGTGGGGCAGCACAGCCTTCTGGTGTGTCAGCCACCCCTCCCAGTTTTGTGTCATCAAATATTCTTTTTCATCATATTCTTTTTCTTTCTTCTTCTTTTTTTTTTTCTTTCATGCTATGAGTGCTTTGCAAATAGCTTTCATTTTCAAAACAATAGAATCATGCTTGACCCCATTTTTTTTTTCTCCATGTGTCTAAAATATCCAGACCTATTATACAGACAGGAGACAACTTGTACCAACTGGAAAGTGATATTGGTATGGGAATTGTTGCTTTACAAACCTGTTGGAAACTAATGAACTCTTCTTTCTAGTGCTAAGAACTTTCAAAACCATCTCTATAGAATAGTTTTGGCTCAAGTGTCAGGTCGATGAATGTGACGTAGCATATATGGAGAAATCTATATGATAAGTTTTAGTTCCTTATTAAACCTCTATCAAACAAATATCTTACATAGTCTTACATAGAAAACACTAGAGAGTTAAAGATGAATCAAATGAAATCAATGCAAGATCTGGCAGCCTAGGTAACGCATGTGTAGCCCTACCATGTAACAGGCCTAAAGCTGCAAACACACTGCTTTTTCTAGAGAAACCAGATGCTGCCACTGGAAAATGTCTCAGTTTGACATCTATGGCCAGATGGTCAAACCTGTGCCCTCTGTATATTGTAATGCATGCAAATAATTCTGCCAAGTGTAGAAAAATCAGAATATGATCCAGTGATTGTCAGCAGTTAAACAGGATTACAGCACATTCTTGCATATACAGCCAAGGGACATCAAGGTGTTAGTGATTATTTATGCTGCATGTGTGACCCAATTGTGAGATCTAAGCTTTGGCCCAGCAACGCTCCTGAGCTTCATCAGCTGTTTCAGTTTAGGTGGGTACTTGTCTCAGGAGGGAGGTAACAGACACTGGGCCACTAGTATTATTGTCTCTCAGGTGCTACTGGTAATGGATTTAATTGTTTCTCTTTTGTTCTGCTTCAGTGGACAGCCAAGGAGACTGAAACCATCGACAAATTAAACTAACCTGTTTGACTTTGAAATGGAAACAGGAGCAGTTTATGACAACATGTAGGGGCAGGAACTAAAAGCCTCTTAAAGCTCTTAAAACCTGCTAACTGCATGGGAACTTGAACTCCTGTTGAGTTTGTCGCACTGGCTCTCTCCTGAGCAAAGTGTTGCAAAACCATCGGTGGATTAAGCACAGCTCTAAGGTGGGTTGTGAGTTAGGGTACAAACCTGGGCTCAAATCCAGATGAAATAAGAATGTGGATAACCCCAGTTATTTTAAATGGGGATATTCAGCCCTGTAATGTGTCTTAAGCTGGTATGACAGCTATTAGAGGAAGGTATGATATTGAAAGAGAGAGCTCTTGGGTAAAACTAGTTGACTAGTTAGTGGTAATTACAGATCCAACTGTATGTTTGTAACATGGAGAGTGGCTCTAGCTGGATGGTCTGGTAAAAGTTAACTCTTAATAATTTCTTTCTTCTTGAAGTTGCCGTTGACTGAAACGAGTAGAAACCCATTTTCCTTTCTCCCTCTAAACTGTACCTGGCTGCTTGGCATTTTTAAGCAGTTGTTATAGTTATTAGGAATGTAATTGTACGCTTGAGAGTCTTTTTTACCTACCTAATTACCTAGTGTTTCTGTGTACAACTGGGCTAATAAGCTTTAAAAGCTATGCAAAGATTTTACAATGCTAGTGATACAAACAGAACATTTGCCTTTATTCTTACTGCTCAAAAGCTTCACAAGCTGTGCTATCCCAATTACCTTTTTTCAATGAACATCATCCCATGAGAAATTTCAAATCCCCTACAATCTAACTGAATGTAGGCAAAATGGAAAATGCACATGGAAAAATCAGTTTGCCCAGCAGGATTTTTGCACAGACTAATTTTAGAGAAGAATTTTAATTTACTTCTAAACACCTAGGGTGATTCCTTTGGGTAGCAATTGCCAATTTATGTTCAATGAGAAACAGAGTTTCCACAAATACCTGATTAGTATGATTTACTTATTTTCTCTACAGCTCTATCCTTGATACTGTAGAATAGCTGTAAACTACCCTTTTTTTCCAGATTGTGACATATGGGTGATGGCTGGCTGCTGTAGTGCTTCTTTTGGTAGTATCAGATGGGATTTCCTTAGAGTAGCATTGGGGGTGGGGGAAATTCTGCAACCTCATAGTCGAGGTTACAGTCAAGCATGAAATAAGGATGGAATTCTACTGTTTTGAGCATAGATTTGCAGATTAAAAGAGTTAATTAGTGTTTGGTTATTCAGAAAATAAATGTATATGCACAGTGATTGATCTCTGGTTTGAACAGTTTACATGCATGTTAATAAAACTTCATGAAGTGGTTCGATATAGAACAGTGTGTAGATAGTTACGCAGGACTTAGATCCTTAGGGTAAACAATCCTTAAATGGAATTGTATTTTTATATAAGGAGCTGTCTTAAGTTAGGAAACACTCCTAAGACAGTAAAATATTCCCCAGAAGTCTATAGATATGGTGACTAAATTTGGTTTTATTTACATGGATTTTATCCCACCGCTACTTTTTCAGGACTAGTGTCCCATTAGGTTGAAATTTACTTGATGTAAACATATATGCCTTTTCATTCTTCTTGTTTTCTTTCTCTGGGTAAGATGGTATTCTTTTCTTGTCAATGCTGCTTCTTTGCTCACTTGTTGCACTTTTTTACCATTTGGTGTCTGTGTTCTGATAGCTGTTTGAGGTTTCCAAATAAAAAATAGGCATTTTCAGCTCCTCATCTGTGCTTGTGGTTTTGATGTCAGATGCTAGAGGAGTTTTCTATGTTTTAGAAGTGATGTTGAAATCGATTCAGACTGGATACTAGATTTGGGGAAAAAAAATACATTTCTTTAAGATATTATTTTAATATTATACCATTTCATGCTACATTTTGTTAGGTTTTTTTTAAGTCAGTTCCTTTCTGGCATTTCAGTTGGTAAAACCAGAGCAGTGCCACAATGTTGGTCTCTTTGCAGTGGTTTGTGGCACTCAATTGTACCTGGAAATTCTGTTACAGTCAAGAAGAATGTGTGTAAACTGTAAGCTTTCTTCTTCACAGAAACTCATTTCTCTCCATCACACTCATGATGGAGAACTCTTTTCTATCATAAGATATGATCTCTGCCATGGAGACCTTGAGATCACTGTTCACGGCACTTCCTTCTCTGAGACGAGTTTCTCTGATTTGTTGCAAGATCTCCAGCTCTTCCACATCAGTGTTGTAGATTCCTGTTCCAAATCTTCCTCCGTTCTTTGAGTTGTCTCCAGGCCCACTGTGGCTTCATGTAGGCGTTGCTTAATTCCTGACAGCAATAACAAGAAATGTTTGTTGTCCCACCAGAGCCATAACACGTAAACCACATTGTGTCATTGCTGTGTCTGACAATGCCGGTGACACTAATAGACTCCCAGTGGGCTCTATAAACCCAGCCTGACATTTTTCTTTCTGAGCTTTGGAAACATCCCTGACTCCCAAGCTCCCTTACCCTTCTTCCTTGGCTTTTGCTGAGCGATGAATGCTCTCCTAATGCCATGCACTATGCTATTACAACCCTGAGAAAGGTGGTAAGCCCACACTGCTGTTGCTTAGATCTAAGTAATACATATACACATATACATCAGATTTTACTCCTGAAATCCAGACTAGATTAAAACAAGGTTGATTTTGGTTTTAGTCTTTAATTAACCTCTGTGTGTAAAGCAATAGCAAGTAGATGAAAACACAACATCAGAGACATAGTCTGATTTACAGCTTTCTCCATTACTGACTTTATACATACGTGCATTAGAGTAACTGCTACTCAGCCTGATGCATCAGTGATACATCCGTGCGTGTGTGGTTCGTGCTTTTGCATCTCAGGATTGTTAATAAAATGTGTTATAGGCAAAAGAAGAGGTAAAGAGATAACGGAAATAATGGGATTTTTTTTGCAATTGCAAATTTGTGTAGTTTATGGCTTGGTAGCTTTTGGTGCTGATGAACCATAATGATGTTTTGTATTAATAATATATAGTGTATCATTATCTTGTGTATTTTCCAATTTTGTTTGGACTTGGGTCTACAGAATTAAGTTCCTTGTTAGTACTGGCCGCGACCTGATGAGGTTGTCTAATACTGAGATCTGTGAGATTAGAAAAGATTTTTTTCATAGTGAGAAATCAGCACTTAATTCCAATTCCGCCTTATTTTTAAAAACCACTTTCAGTTTTATGTCTTAGAAAATAATTCACATTTCTTTAAAAAAGCCAAACATACGAAATCAAGTTGCTGTCCTTATGTGGTGTTCAGCTATTAAGAACAGCGTCGGGAGTGATACCAGTAAGGAATGTAATATACTGTGATACAGAGGAACCTTCACTGAATTTTGGGATTCAGACAGAGATCTCCACTAGGCGGCTCTCAAGTCCTTAGAATGGAAAGGCAAACTTTACTGAAACATAGCATTTCCAAACTCTCTGAATGAGATAAAACGTACAGAAGGCAGCATGGTTCAGATGGTCCAAAATGATAGAGAGACACACAAATAGAAGGCTATTAGTAAGCCAGGTGCTAGTGGGCTTTAGCAGTCTGCTGCTGCTGCTGCAACGACAAGCTGACAAGCATTAAGGGTCTGTGCCTTCCAAAATGGTAAAGAGGAGTGCTTCCTTGAATCAGCAAGAGCTTCGGATGTCCTGTACTTGCATAAAAAACTAATCATCTCATGAGGACTGGCTCTAAAAGTGAAATAACAAAGGCAAAATGAATCCCCATTTATTTGTACTGATTTACAGCTGGAGCTAGTTAAATAATGGAATCATAGAATGGTTTGTGTTGGAAGGGACTTTCAAACATCAACTAGTCCAACTCCCCTGCAATAAGCAGAGACATCTTCAACTAGATCAAGTTGCTCAGAGACCCATCCAACCTGACCTTGGGTGTTTCCAGGGACAGGACATCTACCACCTCTCTGGGCAACCTGTTCTAGTGCTTCACCACGCTCATTGTAAAAAAATGTCTTCCTTAAATCTAGTCTGAATCTACCCAGCTTTAGTTTAAAACCATAACCCTTTGTCCTATCCCAACAGGCCCTGCTAAAAAGTCCTTCCCCATCTTTCTTATAAGCCCCCTTTAAGTATTGAAAGAATCCACACAACCTAATCTGGATATAGATCATGAGATGTCTGACGTAAAAATCAAGCATGTGTAATTATTTTGAATGGTCTGTTGCTTGTTGTAAAACTCAGAATTACATGCTTTGTTGATCAGAGACAATTCCCTGTACCTTGAAGCTTAAATTTGTATAACCCTGAAACTACACAAATTTTGAATTGTACAATTCAATACAAAGTAATATTAAAATTTTTGCTGCTTCTGTCTTGTTTTAGTGTGAGATCCACCCATGAATATTCTCACTAAAGATTGTTTTGCTTGAATATTCATGTTCATGAAACCGATTCACAGGAGTAGTCAAAATGACATTGTTTTAAATTGACAGTATTTACAGGAAATGCTTGTGACAATTGCCCAACTCAGTTGACAATGACAATTGTGGTTTTTTGGTTATATATTTTTGAAACAGGTATTTTGGGTGTGATAAATGATTTCTTTCTATTAAGTATCATACTTAAGCTTACCAGGGTGAAAACCTGAAAAAATAGTTTCTAATTTTTAAATGTCTATGTGGTGGCATGGTTTTTTTTGTTTTCTTTTTTTTTTTTTTTAGACACTGACATTAGAACATTTCATTATATTTCAGTCTTGTTTCATCTATTGTTGCACTGAAGAGATGGATTCATAAACTGTGTACCTACATGTTGCAAAGAAGAGAGAAGGGATCTATATATACCTGGGAAAGCTATTAAAACTTATTAAGTAACTTTCCCTTTGAGATTACTAGATGTCACTAACTGGTGGAAAAATGTTTGCTGATGATGAACAATGCATACTTTTGTAGTTCGTTGGCAGATATGAAGAAAGTTTGTAACAGAGTGATGTGCTCTGAGACAACAGCAGTGAATTTAGGACTCTTTAGTTCTATTGTTTAAAACTAAAACTCTGACCCTACATTAAATTTCCAAGTGATTGCTGATGAAATGTTCAGAGAGTACGGTGATAGCTATGGTACCAGAAACTTGAGCTGAATAGAATGGAGTTGTGCTAGCAAGTGTCTAATTAAATTTACCCAAAACCCAAAAGATACACAAACATCTATGAACTGGGGGAACTAGGACAGAAAAGGCCCTGAAGGGACCATGCGGAAGTTGATGAGGATGGTTGAAATTTGTTGTGCTGTTTTTTTCACATTACCAATAAAAATGAGTCCTATAAAGAAAGAAGGGCCAAGCCCAAACTTGAGACATACTTAAAAAAAGGGGTATTTTTTGACATTTTTTTTTTTTTTTAGAAGATCAGAATACAATTAAAGAAGAAAATACCTGTGATTATATTTCTTGCTATTTATATCTGTGTGCTGTCAGCTCAATACTGGTCTCAAGGTAAGATTAATGGGCCCTGCTGTGTTCTCACATGTGGGAGTCTAGAAATTTCTACTTCTGGAAAAGTTGGTTAGTTTTTTCCCCTATTCAATCATGTTTCTCTGGATGACGACACCAAGCTGAGTGGTGCAGTTGACATGCCATCCAAAGGGACCTGGACAAGCTTGAGAAGCAGACCCATGTGAACTTCATGAGGATCAACAAGACCAAGTGCAACGTCCTGCACCTGGATCGAGGCAACCCCTGGTATCAATAATGGCTGATCTAGTTGAAGATGTCCCTGCTCATTGTAGGTGGGGGTTGGACGAGTTGCCGTTTAAAAGTCCCTTCCAACACAAACCATTCTATGATTCTTTGAATTTAAAATTAAGACTTGCATTCGGGAACTGAGCCAAAGAGACATACTCTGACTTTAAAGGGAGATCCACAGGTATATATTTCTGGATCTCTCTAATCCGTTATGAAAAAGAAGTTTCATCACTTCAATCTTTTTTTGTTTCTAATTTGTATTTCTGCTAACCTATTTATGATCTCAAAATTGTCCCTGATGCATTCCAGAGAGTCTAAGCAAAATAAACTGTTAGTAATTATGGTGCAAAGAAGGGGAATCTTATCTAATAAGTACAGAATAGGAGAACATGTTTTTTTGATGCACATTAATCTGAGGATTAGTTTGGAGAAATCTCCTGACAGGCATGCTCCAGAGGGCATATCAGTTGGACCTGCAGAGCAGTCTGCTGTGCAGCTTTTGGAATTGACATTTTTCAAAGCTCCATCGTGTCAAGACACTTTCATATTTTCATTTAATGCAAGCTTCATATTATGCTGCACCCAATACCTGAAAATGAATAAAAAATAAGATGTTCACAAAAGTCTGCAGGTTAGAAATAGTATCTTCCAAACCAACAGAGAGTGAACTCTAAGCATGACATGTGTACAAGACATGGATTGTGTGGCCTTTATTCTCTCTCTAAGGTTAGAGCTATCACATTTGAAAGTCAGTGTATCAGATGAGGGGTTCCAATGCCAGTTCATGGTGAATAATAAAGCACATGCACTATGCTGATTGAAAAGGACATAAACGTGTTAAGGTGCCATGAATAATACATAACCATTTCTTTAATTCTTCTTTAGAAGTTGGCCTGTTGTTTAGCAATGCTATCATTATTATACTGAATCCATTCCTCAAGCTTTGTTTTATCTCCAAAATTAATTATTTCCATCCAGGAAGAAGGGCACATGTATCTGTGCACAGCGTGTAACGTTCTGTAACGTTGTACCAAGTGGATTTGATCTGTTCCCTTTGACCTGTCAGGGCTCAGTGCACACTGGTTTTGGATGCTTTGAAATGTGAGCTTCTGCTGAAGACAATTCAGTCTTGTCGTAATAATATGCAACCTGTAAAGGCTTTTCTTAGGAAAAAGGCAGAATTCTTGCCTTAAGAGGAAAGCTGAAAAGCACTGAATCCATTTAGTAATACATAATATGTGGTAAAATTTTCCATTTCTCTAGATCTCAGAGAACCAGACAATCAGAAACTGTTCCTATAAACTGATTAAAATAGAAATTCAGTGCCACCATCATGGCCTTTTACTGGGTTGTAGGAAAAAAAAAAAAAAGCTGTTCTGCCCTGCAAGCTATCCAGTCTGGCTCTGTTTGTTTCTCTGAGTAGATAGGGCATAACTAACTCGTCCATATGCTCAAACATAAAATTCCTGCTGTGGTTCTCTGCAACAGAGGACACGCAGCATCTGTACATAAAGGATAACTTTTCTGCACTTGAATCAGTGTAGTCCTCCAATGGGACGTATTTATTCCTGACACTTGGGAGCTAACACAGTACTGCATCTTTTAGGCCTGCTGGTATAATAGCAAGATATTCCCTTTTCTGCACATGATATGTGAGTATCACATCCAAATGCTATACCACGAACTCACTGTCTGCTCTGTACACTTCTACCTCTGGCAGAAAGATTGTACAGTCTCTGTAGATTTGTCATTGTACTGGGCCCTTGAAACACAGTTGGATTAATTTTGAGAATAATCTGGGATAAGCAATCACTGCAGTCGTTTTCACGTGCTGTGCTGCCATGGCAGAGTTAGCCAGAGAATTTGTGTGTCTTCCTGTAGGCTGTGTTAGTGTTGATACATGAATGGGTGTTATGTATATTCTTTTAGATGCTTTGCTAAAATTATCCATATATCTCTGCCTGAAAGTTGATTTATAAATGTTACTGGCTGACATGGTATAATTATAAATGACCAATTAGATTTGGCCACTAGCTCCTTTTTGGTGACGAAGTTGATTTATAAATGTTACTGGCTGACACGGTACAATTATAAATGACCAATTAGACTTGGCCACTACCTACTTTTTTGTGACTTTTTTCCTGATCTTTGCTACAAACTACTTTCTGGTCCTCCAAACTCTTATGTACATCTGTAATTTACTAATGTTACACCAAATTAAATGACATAGGATGTATGAAAAATCCTATGGCATATTTCTGCAATGACATAGGATGTATGAAAAATCCTATGGTATATTTCTGCAGAGACTTTAGAGAAAGATACTTCAATATAGACAGTTTTGTAGAGAGAAAGAGACTTCAGAGAAAGAGACTTCAATATAGACAGTTTTGTAGTCTGTCTTCAATGATATCCTTGTACATACATTGTTACATGTATGTAACAGTAATGCATGTACAATACATTTGTTACATGTATTACTGCTAGCTCCTAAGGGCCAGTTAATTATAGATTAGGATCTCAGTTTGTCTTTTTATGCCTTAACGCAGGACCACGTATTTCCTGCTTGTGCATGTTTTATGCAGGGAACAGGAATCATCATCTTTACCTGGCTTTTCTTACTGATTAGTTATTCACAGAATCACAGAATGATAAGCGTTGGAAGGGATCTCTGGAGATTACCTCATCCAACCCCCCTGCGAGAGTAGGTCCATCTAGAGCAGGTTGCACAGGAACATGTCCAAGTTGGCTTTGAATGTCTCCAGAGACAGAGACTCCACCACTTCTCTAGGCAGCCTGTTCCAGTGCTCTGCCACCCTCAAAGGAAAGAAGTTCCACCTCATGTTCAGATGGAACCTTCTATGTTCAAATTTGTGCCCGTTACCTCTTGTCCTGTCACTGGCAGCACTGAAAAAAGACTGGCCTCATTCTTTTGACACCTTTGTGCCCGTTACCTCTTGTCCTCTCACTGGCAGCACTGAAAAAAGACTGGCCCCATTCTTTTGACACCCACCCTTTAAATATTTATAGATATTGATCTGATCCCCCCGCAGTCTTCTCTTCTCCAGACTAAAAAGACCCAAGTCCCTCAGCCTTTCCTCATAAGAAAGATGTTCCAGTCCCCTAGTCATCTTCGTAGCCCTTTGCTGTACCCTTTCCAGCACTCCTCCAGCAGTTCCCTGTCGTCCTTGAACTGGGGAGCCCAGAACTGGACACAGTACTTCAGATGCAGCCTCACCAGGGCAGAATAGAGGGGAAAGATAGCCTCCCTCGACGTGCTGGCTACACTCTTCTTGATGCACCCCAGGATGCCATTGGGCACATTGCTGGCTCATGGTCACCCTGTTGTCCACCAGGACTCCCAGGTCTCTTTCCTCAGAGCTGCTCTCCAGCAGGTCAGCCCCCAGCCTCTGCTGGTTTATGGGACTATTCCTCCCCAGGTGCGGCACCCTACACTTGCCCATGTTAGATTTCATCAGGTTTCTCTCTGTCCAACTCTCCAGCCTGTCCATGTCTTGCTGTGGGGCAGCACAGCCTTCTGGTGTGTCAGCCACCCCTCCCAGTTTTGTGTCATCAAATATTCTTTTTCATCATACTCTTTTTCTTTCTTCTTTTTTTTTTTCTTTCATGCTATGAGTGCTTTGCAAATAGCTTTCATTTTCAAAACAATAGAATCATGCTTGACCCCATTTTTTTTTTCTCCATGTGTCTAAAATATCCAGACCTATTATACAGACAGAAGACAACTTGTACCAACTGGAAAGTGATGTTGGTATGGGAATTGTTGCTTTACAAACCTGTTGGAAGCTAATGAACTCTTCTTTCTAGTGCTAAGAACTTTCAAAACCATCTGTATAGAATAGTTTTGGCTCAAGTGTCATGTGGATGAATGTGACGTAGCATATATGGAGAAATCTATATGATAAGTTTTAGTTCCTTATTAAACCTCTATCAAACAAATATCTTACATAGTCTTACATAGAAAACACTAGAGAGTTAAAGATGAATCAAATGAAATCAATGCAAGATCTGGCAGCCTAGGTAACGCATGTGTAGCCCTACCATGTAACAGGCCTAAAGCTGCAAACACACTGCTTTTTCTAGAGAAACCAGATGCTGCCACTGGAAAATGTCTCAGTTTGACATCTATGGCCAGATGGTCAAACCTGTGCCCTCTGTATATTGTAATGCATGCAAATAATTCTGCCAAGCATAGAAAAATAGGAATATGATCCAGTGATTGTCAGCAGTTAAACAGGATTACAGCACATTCTTGCATATACAGCCAAGGGACATCAAGGTGTTAGTGATTATTTATGCTGCATGTGTGACCCAATTGTGAGATCTAAGCTTTGGCCCAGCAACGCTCCTGAGCTTCATCAGCTGTTTCAGTTTAGGTGGGTACTTGTCTCAGGAGGGAGGTAACAGACACTGGGCCACTAGTATTATTGTCTCTCAGGTGCTACTGGTAATGGATTTAATTGTTTCTCTTTTGTTCTGCTTCAGTGGACAGCCAAGGAGACTGAAACCATCGACAAATTAAACTAACCTGTTTGACTTTGAAATGGAAACAGGAGCAGTTTATGACAACATGTAGGGGCAGGAACTAAAAGCCTCTTAAAGCTCTTAAAACCTGCTAACTGCATGGGAACTTGAACTCCTGTTGAGTTTGTCGCACTGGCTCTCTCCTGAGCAAAGTGTTGCAAAACCATCGGTGGATTAAGCACAGCTCTAAGGTGGGTTGTGAGTTAGGGTACAAACCTGGGCTCAAATCCAGATGAAATAAGAATGTGGATAACCCCAGTTATTTTAAATGGGGATATTCAGCCCTGTAATGTGTCTTGAGCTGGTATGACAGCTATTAGAGGAAGGTATGATATTGAAAGAGAGAGCTCTTGGGTAAAACTAGTTGACTAGTTAGTGACTGTATGTTTGTAACATGGAGAGTGGCTCTAGCTAGATGGTCTGGTAAAAGTGAACTCTTAATAATTTCTTTCTTCTTGAAGTTGCCGTTGACTGAAACGAGTAGAAACCCATTTTCCTTTCTTCCTCTAAACTGTACCTGGCTGCTTGGCATTTTTAAGCAGTTGTTATAGTTATTAGGAATGTAATTGTACGCTTGAGAGTCTTTTTTACCTACCTAATTACCTAGTGTTTCTGTGTACAACTGGGCTAATAAGCTTTAAAAGCTATGCAAAGATTTTACAATGCTAGTGATACAAACAGAACATTTGCCTTTATTCTTACTGCTCAAAAGCTTCACAAGCTGTGCTATCCCAATTACCTTTTTTCAATGAACATCATCCCATGAGAAATTTCAAATCCCCTACAATCTAACTGAATGTAGGCAAAATGGAAAATGCACATGGAAAAATCAGTTTGCCCAGCAGGATTTTTGCACAGACTAATTTTAGAGAAGAATTTTAATTTACTTCTAAACACCTAGGGTGATTCCTTTGGGTAGCAATTGCCAATTTATGTTCAATGAGAAACAGAGTTTCCACAAATACCTGATTAGTATGATTTACTTATTTTCTCTACAGCTCTATCCTTGATACTGTAGAATAGCTGTAAACTACCCTTTTTTTCCAGATTGTGACATATGGGTGATGGCTGGCTGCTGTAGTGCTTCTTTTGGTAGTATCAGATGGGATTTCCTTAGAGTAGCATTGGGGGTGGGGGAAATTCTGCAACCTCATAGTCAAGGTTACAGTCAAGCATGAAATAAGGATGGAATTCTACTGTTTTGAGCATAGATTTGCAGATTAAAAGAGTTAATTAGTGTTTGGTTATTCAGAAAATAAATGTATATGTTAAAAGAGTTAATTAGTGTTTGGTTATTCACAAAATATGATTCTATATCATAAATGTATATACACAGTGATTGATCTCTGGTTTGAACAGTTTACATGCATGTGAATAAAACTTCATGAAGTGGTTCGATATAGAACAGTGTGTAGATAGTTATGCAGGATTTAGATCCTTAGGGTAAACAATCCTTAAATGGAATTGTACTTTTATGGAAGGAGCTGTCTTAAGTTAGGAAACACTCCAAAGGCAGTGAAATATTCCCCAGAAGTCTATAGAAATGGTGACTAAATTTGGTTTTATTTATATGGATTCTATCCCACCGCTACTTTTTCAGGACTAGTGTCCCATTAGGTTGAAATTTACTCCTCTCCAACTTCATTCCTGCTTACGCCATTGAAATAAGTGGTAATTATTCCTGGATCTGGTGCTCTTTTCATTTTTTTTTCCTTTTGGCTTGAGTTTGGCCTTTTGAGGTGGTGCAGTTTAGTCAGGACTGCTTTGATGTCTGCAGTGCTCCCATCCTGCAGCTTTATCCAGGTAAGGATAAAGTGAAGGAACCAAGTTAAGGAACTTGTGCAAACTTGCTGAGTTTTTTATCATTGACTTACTTTTGTATTCACATGACGTGTTCATGAGAATGATGCATTTGGAAATGGTATGGGAAAGAATGTTGATGACTATGAACTATATAATTATGCCAATGTATTTGCATCTCTTTTTATCCAAAAGCAGCAAATTTTCTTTTTTGAAATAATATCCAATACAGAATGATTTTTCAATTGAATTTTAAAAGCCTCTTTTTTAAATTTATGCTTACCTATTCTGGAATGCCCTGATGCTTCACATGTTCTGATTTCCTTTTTCTTCCCTTTCATAGCTGCTTGTAATATTAACTATATACTCATAAATAAAAAACTAGCTTTCTTGCCTGAAGGAAGTTTATTGTGTGTTTGTAAAAGATTGGTTCAGGGAGTTGAATTCCACTGGACCACACACACTTGCAGGAGCAGTCATAAATTTTGCAATCGCAAGCATGGTTAAATCTTTTATTTATAAGTTAACGTACTTTTTATACTGTCAGAAAATAGTGAGCAGAATGTACTTCTGGTGCATCTGTCTTAATGTGAGGAATGTCTGCCAGTTTACAATTTTCAAACAAATAGTTTGTTGTAATCTCAAACATCAGTCTTCAGCATGAACTCTTGGGTACTAAATTAAACAAACAGAAGCCCTGTCTTACTATAAATAGAAGGCAAACATGTTTTGATAAATTAATCTTAAAAGAACATTAACTGTATGCAAAATATCGTGGAGAAAATATAAATTGTGAAGGTCTATTTAATTACAAGTGGGAAACGGAGGGAGCTGGACAGATTGTGGCTTTTAATTCTCAGCACTGCCTATGTGGGCTAAAGAATCTCAGTTCTCCCAGAACTGATTATAATACATCTGATGTAGCACTGCCATCTCAGAGATTTCTGAAAGATGTGAATTTTGCAGGAAAATTGGAACAAAAAAGGCTAAATTTGGACATAGGTCCCTGTTCTCTGTTTTTTTTAACTCTATCTGCTTGGCCTCTGTGCATACATATATGTATGTGCACACTAATTAACTTTGAAGTGTGCTTTGTGTGGTTGAAAGCTAGCTTATTTTTTTCCAGCTGCATCATTTGATCTAATAAAAGGTATTATGTCTCCCAATAAATCTTGCCTGGCTTATATCCTTAGGCTATTGTAGCTACAACAATGTTAGTTCATTTGGCAGCTTTTACATGTATATTGCAGCCAGGTTGTGGAGAAGTGTAGCGTAAAATAGACAGAATTTGATGCATTAGGTGATCAACTACATGTTAGTATTCAGATTATTTTTAGTCTGGCTACTGTAAAGAGTTGGCAGCCAGGACAGAGCAGGAATAGCTGGGGAAGCTGCACAGCAGAAGTGATGAGTAGGAAGGCTAACTGTTTATTTCTTAGCAAATAAATGTGCAATTTCGCAATTTAATTTTACATTCTGCACATGAAACAATCAAATTCTAAAAAGCTGTCTCTTCACAGCTTTCTGTGTTGAGTAGTTTTCAAATTATTAATTAATAGAATAGGAAATGTTTCTGGAATGTTTAATCTGAATAATAAACAAGCAGAATAATTTACGACTCACCCTTTGCTTAACACAGTCTCAACAATTTCATTTAAAAGCTACATTCTGCTGCTGTTCAGTGAAGGCTGTATTATATGATGTTTTGACAATAAGAATTGCTGGCAGGAAATTCAAAAGGCATTCAGTAGCTCCATTTTTATATTATACAATTTATTGTTTTACTAATAGCCTTTATAGTGAAAAAACATAGAAGTCCATCCAGGGATTTGGCTTAATGTCCCTGAGGGCAAGGATAGAATGGAATGTAATTGTTTGCTTTCATATGTAACAATTTTTATTTAATTAATTGATTACTGGCTGAAGTGAGGGATACTAAATCCTGTCCAAGATTTTTATATCATGTGAATTTAAATGTAGTTAACAGCACAGTATGGAATCAGTGATACAATAATCAACCTGTAATGGGCTTTGGCAGGAGAGTTTTTCAGATTTGTAGGAATGCAATAACGTTTTGCACTATTTTTCTACTTTTTTTTTTTTTTAAATATATTCGGGGGGAAGAATGATGTAGGAATCAAACAGCAGACACAGCCCTGAAACAGCTGAACAATAGAGAAGAGATTGTGTTTGCTTTGTCAGGGCTGAATGCCTAATTGCTTTTCTTTATTATGCGTTTGTTTTGGCTTTGCGGAACAGTTGATTATCTCGGCAATCTTTATGCCATCCACCAGCATGTCCCATCTTTTCTAACTGTGGAACTGGACCTTGTTCTGGGCTGTAGGGCTGAACCGTGACCTTCTGGGTCTGAGTGCTTGTTCATGGACTGCCACTACATGTTCTTCTGTTCAGCCTCCTTTGAGCCAAAGTTTGTGAGTGAAGTTAGGCTGCCCTATGGGCTCTTCTGGCTGCCAGTTGAACCAGTTTGCTGTATGGCTTTGATCCATATGAATTTAGATTACTAAAAAAATGTTCTTCTGCCATTGAGTTAGGAAGAATAGCCACTTTCTTCTCTTGCTTTTTAAAGTTTTACCAAGAATCTCCAATCTATTTTCTCTTTTCTTTCATTATTCAGGGAATGCCATAGACAAATCGGAGTAGAATATCCATCATGGGATAGACCTTGATGCCCTTTTACCTCCCAGATGTCCTTCAAACTAACTTGGACAGCAATAAACTCTGGAATTTTCTGTCCTGAGTGCTTCAGATATGATTGGTGACCAGCTACCTCAAATGGGTATTTTGTCATTTGGCTTCTTCAAGTCAGGAGGATAAAAAATGGATACTGTCAGTTGAAAGCACTCTAAGTAGCTTAATAGCCATTACCTTAGGCAATACCTTTTACTCTTCATTTTGTCTTGATTCCAAAATATGACTTTATCATTTGTTGACTACTTTTTTCAGATTTGCAGTCTCGGAAGATGAAGGTGCCTTCCTGTACCCAGAATAGCTCCCACAAATCTGTCTGAAAAAGTGTTTTAGAAATGCATCACTATAAATCATTACATATTTGTACCAGGGGGGCATACATAACCACCCATTAAGTGAATAATACTTTTTTCAGAGTCTGGCCTGGAAAAGATTCGAGTATATTGATGCTGTTAAATGGAGTACTGATCGTTGGTTTCTATTCTTTTCACTGTGATATATGCAAATATAACCCAATTCTTCAAGAGGATAATGCATAACAATGGGGTTAAAAGTAGTTAGTATCAAAACGTGTTATTTTCTCAGAATCTCACATGCTGTTTAATAACCATGATAGATTGCACAAAAGTGCACCATGTGTCTGACTGTTTATAGCCAGGGATCTAAAAATATTTTGTGAACAATATGCAATAAGTCATATAGGGGAAGAAATTTTATTTTAGTTTTAATTCAACTTTCTTTGTTTGAAAATACTTTTATTTTTTTCACAGGCATCTGTAGGTATTAGGAGCAAGTTCTGGTGACTGAGATATCAAAATCTCTGAGGATACAGATCACCTTGTTTTTTAACTTGAAAGTTAGTGCCCAAGGCTTGACTCTCAAATCCCCTTTTAAAAGCTAAAACATAAAACCTGAATTTTTAATTTAAGGCACTTTGTCATAGAAGCCAGAGTTCAAATAATATAATAAAATTTTGCAATTTTATATTCTTAGATTTCTAATAGTATACTTCCTTGGCAAAAAGACCGAGCACTTAAGTGGCATTCTTGAAGTGCTTAAAAATTACAGGACTCAGAGCAGCAATTCAGTGATAGAAACTGCTTTTGAGAGACTGAAAGCGTTCTGGAAGCTGTCTTGAGCAAGACTTTAGCATTTCAAGCTCTACTATCCCTTTTTGGACACGTAAGATGCACAATCTCTCTGCTGTTCTATCAGATCCGATTGAATATTACAGAGGAATTTTCTGTGTGATTTTCATGCTGAGCTGAGTAACCTACTACTTACCTTGGACATGCACCAAATAGAAATAGCTCTTTTTTAGTTGGAACTATAAAATGAACTGACTCACAGCTGCACCTGTGTGAGCAGGCATGTGCATACACTAACAGATGGTTGGGTGGAAGAGCTCTACGTATGCATACTGTGTCATCCAAATCATTCTGTGCAGAAGTGCTAGGACTTCATATAATCATGCAGGGTGATTTCTACTGACTTATTTAGATAACTCCATATTTTTTCGCTATACAAAAGTAATAGAGATGGCATGGCCATGAAGAAAAAGAAATCAGGATGGTAGAAACAGAAAATCCTTGAGAAGGCTGGGATCAGTCAATCTTGAAGAATATAATTTTATCATTTTTTGTTTGTTTCTTGTGGCTGTTTGGGGGATTAGTTAGTACAAGCTCTGAAAAGGCAGTTTGTACAAAATTTGAAGTATGAATATTTTGTCCAATGCGAACTGGGAGTTGCACTAATTTACGTATGAAACCAAGAATGCGATTGAGTGCCTGTGCATCAAACACAGAAAGAAATTTGGCTGAAAATCACCTAAAATGGATGCTGTGTGCTGGAACAACAGCGACAGCAGCAGCAGACTGTGCTACACACACATTATCTGCACCAATCCTAATGCCTTTATGATTTGTATACCATTAAAGGAGTGAGTGATTGCTTCTGTGTATGACCAGATGTTTTATTTGAAAACCATTAATCAAATTTCCCAAGGCAAAAGAAGCATTAGGCAATTAATGAAGATATAATACTAGTCTTGCAAAAGAGTTTTGACTACACTAATTAATCAAACCAAGTTAGAAGTTTTTGTTCAACGATCTCTGAAGCACTTTCTGATTTACTTCAGATAAAGGAGCTGTAAGTATTGTAAAGGAGATGTGAACCATTCGAGACACCCATTTTCCACTCATGTCCACTGCTGATGTGTATTTGTGATGTGTAATGATTGTGTGTTAGAAAGTCACGGTGAAATCAAGATATTTTTTTTTTATAGTCACAAAGGCCTTTGTAATGACTTACAATTGAGTGACACAAGGAAGCCCATCTTCCTCTCTACTGAAATAGAAGAAAAATACTTCGGATTTTTTTTATTAAAACAGCGAGGCTGCTGTTTTAATTATTCATTTTAGGGGAGTATGGAATGAATATACAATTAGGAAAAGCTATATCAATGATTATGCTCATTATTTTTAATGTTTAATGCAAGAGCATCTAGGATCCATAAGTTGAAGGCCCATTCCTATGGACATTTCTAATGAAGGAAGTGTTCCTGTGTCACTAACGGAATTTTATTGCAGAAGATTATGAAAAAGGTGAAAATCAGATAGCAGTAGAGCAGTAACTAATAAAGATTGCCATCTTGAAGGACAAGCCTTTCTTAGATTCCTCTGCTGCATTACAATAGGAACAGAGGCTTTGTATGAGAACTGTTCCCATCTTTATTATAAGGTGTTATATTTTATTATAAGGATGTTAGCTTCAAGAGAAGGGTGGCATGTATCCGCTGCTGCATCTCCTTGGTAGTCCTGCAAAGGGGAAGTATGTTCATAGCTGCTAGATAGCTGGTGGAAACTTCCTCATACACATTGATAATTGAAAGTGACTCATGTCAGTAGTTACTTGGAAACTTCAGCCTTAATGATGTTGGAGGAAACTGTGTGTTTTTTTCATGATGGTCACAGGCAGACTCTTTGAAGGCAAAAGTAAGAGGTTCTTCAGGTTGATAGAAGCACGATAGTAACCTTTGGTGATGAAGGTAACAAGGATACTTCTGTTAGTTATTTTTTATTTGAAAGCTTTTGAAACCAGCTCTAATTAGAACCCTTGTTTCTCAGTATGTTGTCTGAAGGGCCTGGACAAATAAAATTATCAGAAGCCTCCTATCGTCAATCATGCAGGAAATAAAGTAATTGGAAATAGAAGATCTGATAATTTCAAGAATGTGGTTAAGAAAAGTAACCATTAGGCATGAAAATAAGTAAAAAAAGATAAAGATCTCTCGACACGTTATCAACTATAGAGGTCAGGGAAAATAATGTAATATTTTTGTAAATTTTCAGACTAACAGTTAATACACAAATTGGGTGTACTTGTTTCCTTGGTTATTGAAGAACAATTTGGTTGGGATGTCAAGTGACTTCACACAAACTGGCCTGACAAACTGTTTGGATAGGCATCATCTGGAGCTCTGTCCAGAGAATATGCCTACGTAGGACTTAGAGAAAAAGTTCATCAATTCAAAGAATCTAAAACACTTAAAACCGGAAAGCCTGCAGTTATTAGAAGATAAAAATTAAGTAAAAAAGTTTCAATGTCACAGAAGCTCTTTGACAACTAAGGTAGCAAAATGGATGGGGTTTTGACAGACTAAGTCAGATAAGAGGTTGAGAACTGTATTGTGTAGGTTTTATGTGATGAACCATGGCTGTCAACCGAAAAGAAATCTGCTGACTCAATCAAGGTTAAACAAATACCAATCAGAGCTAAAGGACAAACAGTGGCTGTAGCATAGTTTTTCCAAAAAAGATGAGCATGAGAGTAAAATATCTTATGATTGTTAAGGGGAAGATACCAAAATAAAAGAACATGACTGAGAGGCTAACTTGACTATTAGCTTGGAAAAGCTACAAGACATATGTTTCCATAGAAACAAAAAATGACAGATTTATTTAAATGGTTTCTCCATGGGCCAGAGTCTTTCCTTACTGCCTAGAGAGGGTTCATTGGCAATGGATAGAGCAGGCAGGTGCCAAACTGATGAAATCATCATTGGTAACGAAACCATTAATTGAGATGGAAATCTTGCAGGGAAAGGTATCACAGTAGCTGATGCATATGACAAAATAAACATGCTATAACGCAGTGCTCGCCCTTCTTCGACACTCTGTCTTTTTAAACTCTGTTAATTGGTGTAATAAAAGATATTGCATCTTCCCACAAACTTTATCTTTGTTCCGTTGCTAGATTATGATGGATCAAACATTGCCATTTGAAAAAAATAGTTGCTATTTAGTTGTAGCTGTTATAGTTATTTATAGCATCTCTTTTTTTCCTGAGATCATTCTTGAAAAAAATAGTTGCTATTTAGTTGTAGCTGTTATAGTTATTTATAGCGCCTCTTTTTTTCCTGAGGAAAAAACAGAAACACTGAATTTTCTTCAGAAAAGAACAAGAAAATACAAAAAAAAATGCAGACAAATATCTTTGACAGAAAAGCTTGCATAGATTATTGAAAAACTTAAAAATTTGCACTTTTTTGAGTATATATTAAGGTGGCAGAAGGACATTTCTAGGGATTACATGTGTAGCACAGGATTAAAAGATTGGGCAAAATGTTAAATAGTGTTTGACAAATTTTTTTTAGGAATCACTTAATGCCAAAGATATTGTATCATCTATGTCGCCATCAGACGAAAAATTATTCTTAGCATTTTCAAGCTTACAGTTGTGAGTATTCTAAGTTTTCTTGAGGTTGTCTCTTCCACACTGGATCTTTTAGGTACTTCTAGGTAATAAAATAACCTGAAAGCGAAAGGGTGTCATTTGGGTCCCAGCAGCAATATGACTATTATAAAAAGAAACTGTTTTAATTTTTCTCAATTCTTTGTCTTCTCAGGATGGATGTCTGGATAGGATAGCAATTTTAGGGTAGTTTAGTAAACTAGCTTAATAGTTAACAGTAAGCTTCCCTGGAGAAAAAGTAAATCATATCTGTCCAACTAATTTCCATGTCGGTGAATTTACTTAGACAAGTGAGAAGTTTAAAAAAATGCAGATGATTGTTTTGTGTCCATTCATGAAGCTTTATTTATACAGAGCAATACATGAAATTCCCAAGATCCCATTTTGATTTTAGATACCAATGGGCAGACAAGGGAGCTGGTTGTACAGTCACTAAGCACCCACGTTAAGGCTTAGTACCAGTATCCTCTCTTGGAAGAAAGAAACGTAGTTCACTGGAATAGTGAACTCAATGTATCTTTTCTAGAGAGTCCATGTCTAAGGATTGCTTTGGAATTATATAAAAGGAGTTGTAAAGCAGGCATGAATTTTTTTTGCCTAACTGCAGTGCAACTCGAAAGTACAGAGAAAATGAGAAAAAGAAAAGAAAGAGATCTTAAATTTCAAAAGAGAGGAAAATATGCTGAATAAGGTACCAGATGAAATTAGAGGTACAAGTATTTGGCCAGAATCTCACATTATATCTATGTAAAACTAATGTAACCAGAAAAACATATAATATAATAGTGTTTTTTGATGATGTGCCATCACCATTTTTCTTCAGGTTTCCATATTGTACTGTGAAAAGCTTGGAAAACTGTGTGTCATGGCTGTCTCTGCTGCTGTTGCTGAATAACTTGATAATAGTGGAATGAAGATCAGAAGGAAAAAAAAATATTCTGAGTTGTTTTGGTTGAGGTTGTTTGTTTGTTTGGGGTTTTTTCACAAGTAGAATTTAAATACTCTCATCTAGCAACTAAACAAAATAGAAATTATGTGAAGTCAGTTTTGATATGTGACTAATACTTTGGATATGAGCCAACTCAAACTGTGACCTCTGAAAAGCTTGGAAAACTGTGTGTCATGGCTGTCTCTGCTGCTGTTGCTGAATAACTTGATAATAGTGGAATGAAGATCAGAAGGAAAAAATACTATTCTGAGTTGTTTTGGTTGAGGTTTTTTGTTTGTTTGTTTGGGGTTTTTTCACAAGTAGAATTTAAATACTCTCATCTAGTAATTAAACAAAATAGAAATTATGTGAAGTCAGTTTTCATATGTGACTAATACTTTGGACATGAGCCAACTCAAATTGTGACCTCCCTATAGCAGGATTGATAGAGTTTATATTGTTCAAATATGATAAAAAAAACCCCAAAAGTATTTTTAACACAAAGTGCTAGTGCTACCCTTACTTTGTTTAATATTTAATGATTTCAGCTTTTCTAGTCTCAAGCAATTTTTTTCACATAAATCATATCAACTCTTTGACAAATTCTGTATAAGACTGATAGTTGATAGGGCTGATTATTTGGTCTTAATTTCTCTGATTAAATAATGCTATGTTTTTTATAATCTAGGTCTGCAGTATTCCAAACTCAGAAATGGGCTACTGCCACATTTGAGGAAGGATTAGAACCTATCACCCAATATATGCAAGTCTGAAATGAGAGAAGATTGCATCAGGATATTGTTGGTAAGGTAATTTTTATCATATCATGATATACCTGTCTGTACAGCTTACTCCAATTACTAATTATTAGTTGATCTGTTAAAGGTCATGCATATTGCATTCTTGTTATGAAGTGTATTGCATGAAGCTACAGTGTTCGTTATTTTGCGCTGAGGTTTGGTGGAGTTTTTTTTTCAATGCATATTGCATTCTTGTTATGAAGTGTATTGCATGAAGCTACAGTGTTCATTATTTTGCGCTGAGGTTTGGTGTTTTTTTTTTCTTTTTTAATTAATCTGTGTGTCACTGGGCTACATTAACTCTATTCTGAGTTGGAGTATTTTTCAGGCTAAATAGGTAATCTTGTCATATGCTTAAATAGTTTTATTTTTACACTTCAGAAATGTATACATTATTATTTGATAAAATCAACAATCGTGTAATCCTAACTGGAGCAAAGCTTCAATACATACGGTTATTTCTTTGAAGTCCATGGGGTCAAGATGTTATCTTGGATATTTATCTTTCTGGGGAACTGGTGAGACTGATGAGGAGGAGAAAGAAAACTGGGAAAGACAAATCTAGACTTACCAAAGTTTGCAGCAAAACATCCTTTCATAATTGGGACCAAAGTTTCATGAAATGTTCTAGCAACATTATTAAAAACTGAATATAATGCCTTTTTATACTGTTTCTATGCAAAACTACTATACCACCTTGATCCTGTCAGCTTCTGCTTTCTCTTGTCTTTGATCCTGCAATGATTTATGGAACACACTTGAATTTAAATTCATGTACAGTCAAGTTGAATTGATTTATTTTACTTATTGAGTAGTATGCTTGTCCCACATATCCTTGCAATATGAGATATTTGTGTATTTTAAATGTACACGACTAATACAAGAATCTACTTAAAACCAAACAAAAATTTGGATGCAGGAAAACATTCTTGTCCAGAAAAAACGTAATTATATATACCTAGCACTCACTGAATTTATAAAATTGGATCACATTTAAAATACATGCTTCATTCCACATTTGAATTGGGGTGGTTTGAGACACATCCATAAGTATTTTCTTTAACCAAGTCCCAACAGAGTGTAAATTAAAGTGTGTAGGTAATAGACTTTCTAATTGTATGTCTAAATTTTGGGTCTAGGTGTTTTCATGATTCCCTGTTAAGACATGACTCAAGTCCAAGCCCTTTCCATGGGAAGGAAACACATAAAAAGATCAAAGGACAGCTAAGGCATGTGTCAGTCTAGATGGTAGGGTGTATAAGGGAGCGTATTCATCTTGTGGCTGAATGCAGTAAGATTGTTCAGGTGCTCATCTACAAAAGTATATGATCAATTTACTAACCCAAAATATCTGCATTTTTACTTTTGTGGAAATGTGAAGGAAAGTATGACTTCAGAAAAGCCTAAAGAAATGCACAGTTGGATAATAAGTAGTTCTAGTGGTGAAATTGTTCAGAATAAAAGCTTTTTGTGAATTCCAGCTTGAACATCAAGAAAGTCTGTTTTATGATTAAAGATTGAGATAACCAAACCAAAATGAATCTATTGCTATTTATCAGTCCTCATTCACTAGGCCTTTTCCATCTTTCTACAGATACTTTTGTGTGGCTCTTCAGAGCCCTTACTTCAGTATAAATGGAATTGGAATTTAGTTATGTGAAGTTGCTTTGCTTTCATTTTCTGTGATGACACCATATACACAATTTATTATTTGTCTCTTTTTAATTTGCATCCCTTCTCAGCTTTGCTACAGTTGAAATTATTTAGTGCAGTAACTGACACAGAAGTTGGCCTTTGCAGGTTGTATTGTGCATGCAAGACAAGCATGCTAGTCAGAGAGTGCTAGGAAATTGAAATGTGAACAGCTCAAAGTCCACATTTTCTCTGAAGAGTTTTTCTGTCACGCATAATCACATCAGTCAGATCACCAGCAGTGTATTGGCATATGTGTCAAGCCAGCTAATAGATCTTAAATATCTTCCTGTGTCATTAGAGCTTTTTACCCTATGTAGCATGAACATCTTTTCCAGTGGGAAGAAGCATGTTAGAAGAGACATTAATCAGTATAAAATCAATGAATTTGCATTAAAATCTCAGTTTGGACACTGGCTTTCGTATGGTTTTGGCACACCATTTATTTTGACTTCTTATTGCCTTTCACAATTCTCTGCATCAGTCAGATATCAGAGCAGAAACACATCAGGGCTTTGACTGGGAAAAGCACGTGCTTTGTTATGGTAGATCTCTTTATGGTCTTTGATATCAAGTGTTGACAAGGATGCAAGTTATTTTGGAGTAAATGAGGTTTCACTTAATCTATTCTGTCATTTGGCCCTTTATCAGAACTTTATCTCACAGGCCATTAGGGCTCTGATTATGATACTAAAATCTTTGAAAATGTTCAGAAGTTTGTGAACGATGTGATCATCCTGTGTATGTGCAGTATATGCAGAAAGATGGTTGCAGAAGGGAAGATTTTGGAGTTGGTGCTTTTAAAAAGCTCAGCAGAAACAATAGAAAACAGGAATGGTTTTTTAAAAGAGATGGAAGATTAGGGCTGTTGTATGGAGAAATACTTTGCTGTGCTAAGATGAACTTTGTTAAATCAGATTTTTTTTTTATTTATCCGTTCTTAATGAGCAAAGAGAAAGCTTAATTAAAACAAACAGTGAAATTTAACTGTGGAGAGTAAAATTTAACTGTAAGATAAATAATATCAGTGGGCTGCTTGAGTAATTATGAAGGCAAAATTCTCTCTATCCTCTTACCTGTTCTTTAGCTCACGATCTTTCTCATGTTTTATCTTCAGTATCAAGTCATACAAGATTTAGGAGTTGTTATGTATTGTAGGTTGCAGGTAGATCACCAGCTATCTTGCTGAAGTGCTGTACATCAGGCACCTCAATTTCTGAGCTGATACTGTGCAGAACCTTTCATTCACATGGAAAGAGAAAGAATTGCCCAGTGACTGGAGTTCTGGACAAGGACTGGAGAATGCTGCCACTGACCCCTTGTGGGAGTTGTACAAATCTAGGAGACTATATCTGCAGGTTAGCTGCATATACAGCTGTGTGAACACTTCACATTGTCTTTCAGTCCTGAATAGCTTTTTCTGAAAATAATGTCTGCCTTTTTTTTTTTTCTAATAGAGGGTACTACCTTTACACATTGCTTTCGTATAATCTTTAATGTGTTCATCCTTGTAGCACTTCTGTGAAATACAGAACTACTGTTTACCCATTTTAGAGGTGAAAACAGACTTGAGATCTATTCAGAAAAATTAATCTTGGCTGGAGAAGTTTAGCTTTATGCAGTCACTGGAGGCCTGCCTATTTGGAAAGAGAGACTGAGATGTGAGAAAGAGGTGACTAAGTGATCATTTTACAGGAAAAGCCTAGCTTAGACACTCTCAGTCACCTTGTGGAAGGACCCCTCTTTCATTCTCCATTGACTATAGTTATTTTTGGATCCTGTGAAGTGAGGATAAAAGGACTTTTACATTTCGTAGTACTGTGTTGGGAAAAAAGGATTAAGACTGCATGGTGTGCAAATATTTTGTTTCAAAAGTCTTAGATGTTTCCTAGAGCTACAGGACCTCTAAAGCATTTGTGTGAAGTCACATGAGGAACTTCACTTATTCATCATGGTACAGGGTCTCACTGTCCTGTCTGCCAGTCCACAGGAGTGGAAAATCTAAGTGTCTACACTGAAGTTTGTTGAATGGTCTTGCTTTAGCCCTTCAATGTGCTGTTTTAAGTACTGTTACAAGTGCCTATAAAAGAAGCAGACTTAAGTATTGTGTAGCAGTTTAGAGATTTCATGGGTACTTTTTGAAAAGGTAGAAGCGAGCTAGCATTTCATCGGTTGTTTCAATATCTCATAAAGCTCAGTGTGTCAGTGTTAATGCTGAAATGCCTAGAAGCGTACAGCTGGCTCCCCACTGCACTGCCATGTTTTTAGGTAGCCAAAATTAAGAAGCAGCAGTCACTCTTACAGCAGGCACCAGCAGCGTTCTCAGGTTTTGTGGAGGGCTAAATGCTACCTAAAATTTTTTTCTTCCCTTCAGTGAGCAAGAAATTGCTTCTAAAGTTTTAAACCAGGTTTAGCTCAACTTTAGAACATCCTTCTTAGACTAACAGACCTGATGATCTCATGAGTCCCCACCTGGAGTACTGTGTCCAGTTTTGGAGTCCTCAGCACAGGAAGGACATGGACCTGTTGGAACCCGTCCAGCAGAGGGCCACAAAGATAATCAGAGGGCTAGAGCACCTCTCCTATGAAGACAGGATGAGAGAGATGGAGAAGAGAAGGCTCCAGGGAGACCTTATAGCGGCCTTCCAATTTGAAGGGAGCCTACAGGAGAGATGGACTCTTTGTCAGGAAGTGTAGTGATAGAACGAGGGGTAATGGTTTTAAATTGAAAGAAGGGAGATTTAGATTAGATACTAGAAATAAATTCTTTACTGTGAGGGTGGTGAGACACAGGAACAGGTTACCCAGAGAAGTTATGGATGCCCCATCCCTGAAAGTGTTCAAGACCAGGCTGGTTGGGGCCTTGAGCAACTGGGTCTAATGGGAGGTGTCCCTGCAGTGATCTTTAAGGTCCCTTCCAGCTCTAACCATTCTTTGATTCTATGATTCTATCACTAGCACAGCCATCATACCTAGCTTCATGGCCTCTATTTGATTGCATTCAAAAGATATATTTTGCATTAACAGACACAGCAATTCTGGTCCTCTTAGCTGACTACTGTTTCCTCATTTTGGTTAAAAGTACTGTAATAAACTGCTAGGACTAACATGTGAGGAGGTGAAGTAAGAGAACTGCTATATTGCCATTATTCCTTCTCTGAGCCTTCATCATGAGGTAGGATGTTTAAAATTAAATTATTAGGCCTCTTGAGCCAAAAGCTGACTAGAGCTGTTGGTTCCTACGCAACTGCTATTTCATGTTAGAAAATATATTCAGATTCGACCATACTTAAATATGTATGGAATACCTGGTCTTGGTGTGCAAGGCAGAGGTTGTTTTTCTACAAAGAACCAATTTTTCAGTTCAAGAACAATGCTGCCACTGACCCCTTGTGGGAGTTGTACAAATCTAGGAGACTATATCTGCAGGTTAGCTGCATATACAGCTGTGTGAACACTTCACATTGTCTTTCAGTCCTGAATAGCTTTTTCTGAAAATAATGTCTGCCTTTTTTTTTTTTCTAATAGAGGGTACTACCTTTACACATTGCTTTCGTATAATCTTTAATGTGTTCATCCTTGTAGCACTTCTGTGAAATACAGAACTACTGTTTACCCATTTTAGAGGTGAAAACAGACTTGAGATCTATTCAGAAAAATTAATCTTGGCTGGAGAAGTTTAGCTTTATGCAGTCACTGGAGGCCTGCCTATTTGGAAAGAGAGACTGAGATGTGAGAAAGAGGTGACTAAGTGATCATTTTACAGGAAAAGCCTAGCTTAGACACTCTCAGTCACCTTGTGGAAGGACCCCTCTTTCATTCTCCATTGACTATAGTTATTTTTGGATCCTGTGAAGTGAGGATAAAAGGACTTTTACATTTCGTAGTACTGTGTTGGGAAAAAAGGATTAAGACTGCATGGTGTGCAAATATTTTGTTTCAAAAGTCTTAGATGTTTCCTAGAGCTACAGGACCTCTAAAGCATTTGTGTGAAGTCACATGAGGAACTTCACTTATTAATCATGGTACAGGGTCTCACTGTCCTGTCTGCCAGTCCACAGGAGTGGAAAATCTAAGTGTCTACACTGAAGTTTGTTGAATGGTCTTGCTTTAGCCCTTCAATGTGCTGTTTTAAGTACTGTTACAAGTGCCTATAAAAGAAGCAGACTTAAGTATTGTGTAGCAGTTTAGAGATTTCATAGGTACTTTTTGAAAAGGTAGAAGCGAGCTAGCATTTCATCGGTTGTCACAATATCTCATAAAGCTCATTGCATCAGTACCTAAAATTTTTTTCTTCCCTTCAGTGAGCAAGAAATTGCTTCTAAAGTTTTAAACCAGGTTTAGCTCAACTTTAGAACATCCTTCTTAGACTAACAGACCTGATGAGCTCAACTTTAGAACATCCTTCTTAGACTAATAGACCTGATGCTCAAGATCTCTGCTCTCGTGAGTCCCCATCTGGAGTACTGTGTCCAGCTTTGGAGTCCTCAGCACAGGAAGGACATGGACCTGTTGGAACCCGTCCAGCGGAGGGCCTCAAAGATAATCAGAGGGCTAGAGCACCTCTCCTATGAAGACAGGATGAGAGAGATGGGGTTGTTCAGCCTGGAGAAGAGAAGGCTCCAGGGAGACCTTATAGCGGCCTTCCAATTTGAAGGGAGCCTACAGGAGAGATGGACTCTTTGTCAGGAAGTGTAGTGATAGAACGAGGGGTAATGGTTTTAAATTGAAAGAAGGGAGATTTAGATTAGATACTAGAAATAAATTCTTTACTGTGAGGGTGGTGAGACACAGGAACAGGGTACCCAGAGAAGTTATGGAGGCACCATCCCTGAAAGTGTTCAAGACCAGGCTGGTTGGGGCCTTGAGCAACTGGGTCTAATGGGAGGTGTCCCTGCAGTGATCTTTAAGGTCCCTTCCAGCTCTAACCATTCTTTGATTCTATGATTCTATCACTAGCACAGCCATCATACCTAGCTTCATGGCCTCTATTTGATTGCATTCAAAAGATATATTTTGCATTAACAGACACAGCAATTCTGGTCCTCTTAGCTGACTACTGTTTCCTCATTTTGGTTAAAAGTACTGTAATAAACTGCTAGGACTAACATGTGAGGAGGTGAAGTAAGAGAACTGCTATATTGCCATTATTCCTTCTCTGAGCCTTCATCATGAGGTAGGATGTTTAAAATTAAATGATTAGGCCTCTTGAGCCAAAAGCTGACTAGAGCTGTTGGTTCCTACGCAACTGCTATTTCATGTTAGAAAATATATTCAGATTCGACCATACTTAAATATGTATGGAATACCTGGTCTTGGTGTGCAAGGCAGAGGTTGTTTTTCTACAAAGAACCAATTTTTCAGTTCAAGAACGTGCAGGGTGTGTTGATTCTAGTAAATTAAATAGCACCAGGGAACATGGGTGTGTAGCAGAGCTTCATTGTCTACATTGTCACAGTTTTAAAAAGGTCTCCTGCTTGGTTTTGGCCTGTGCTTACTGCCACTTTTGCAAACAGGAGCTAGGCATGGTTCAGGAGTCAGCATTGGTCAGGGAGCCTTCCCAATATCCAGTTTGAACGCAGCCTCTTTTGGCGAGGAAGAGAACTTAATAGTGTGGCCATTCCATGCCAGCTGGCCCATGGGCCAGCAAACAGGCTCGTGCATATTAGTATACTACCATAGCCAAGACACCTACTTTTAGAAAAAGGGTTTTTTTCTCTTTTGTAAAATTAATTGCAATGGAATTAAATTTCAAATTTTCACTTCAAAATTAAAAGTCAAGACCCTTGGTTTAAAACTGTCAAAATGAAATGTTTCAGCATTAATACACAACAGCTATTTCTTCTTTGCTGAAATGACTCAAAAATTCATTTGAATGCAAATAAAAACTCTTTTTCTTTAAAATTGTTTGGAAAAAAGTTTTTTCCAGTTTTAGTGCTTAATGTTCTTAGATAGTGTTGAGTATCCTCAACTCCCACAGTAGTCAGATAGGATTGATGTGCTCAACCCCTGACTGGAGGGCTCTGTTTTGAGATGTGCAGCAATAAGATATGTATGAAAGAACTGACCTAGACAAGCACAGATACACAGGTAGGAAGTACAGTATCTGCCAGTACTGAATGTAAAATATTTTTCTGTTGGCTAATGGCAGGTAGTTAACAAAAATTGCATATTATCTAGAGCTCACAGTGAAGACATTTAGGATTACAGGTGTTAACTATAATCTCTGTAAATTAAGGTACTTATGTATTTGCATATAGCTACCATCTGTGAGTACCTGTAACTAGACATACAAGAAAGAATCAGTCCTTCCTATTTGTAATTTGCTGAATGGAGTGATGAAAAACAAATGAAATTTTTGCATGGCTTTCTGTAACATTGGTCATTAACAAAACGACAAATTCAGCAAGATATTTATAGTCTGATGAAATAATAGACACATTGCAGGGAAGATACAGAAGCTGGACTACTGAAAAAAATGAAGAACATGACAGAAATACATGTTGCATCTGCTTAACCCAATGTCTGGGAGGGGGAATGACATTAAAATTAGTGGAATCATGCCAATACTGCTTAGGTGGGGCACAAGGATACAATCACTAGAATTGGTACTTGTTAGCAGTTGATGATGATAACTTGTGACTTGAAATACAGCCTCAGCATGTATACAAGTAGGTGCAGACATCAATGTTCTGAAATATGACCCTACATTTGTGAACTCAGAATAAAAAGTCTGTTTCTGCCCAAAAAGTGCTTCTTTCTGTCAGGCAAGAGTTGACGGAAAGATGCAGATGGTAGATGCAAGTGGAAGGTAAGGTGAAACTCCACTAATTTATATTTTTATAACAAAGAGCAGTAAATCCCTTTGCTCTTAGAATTTTAGGATTTTTAGTAAGCCAGATCCTAGAGTGTGGCAGAACCTTCATCTCCAGGGAGTGGAGCAGAGTCCTAAATATAGCTCAGTCTGGAAAGTGTTTGGATGGCACCGGGGTAGGGAATGTTTTATGAGGCTTCCATATATAAATAAAAGATGAATGCAATTAGTGCTCACCATAGGATATTTCCTTCTGTGTGACCCAAATTTATTTTTTCTATGGTTTTCAGCAGGAGATGTGTCATCAAATGCCTTTTGAATATCAAACAGTTTGAATGAGCTGCCATAATCAGCTCTATAACCTTTTGTAGCCATCTTTGTGGGTGAAAGTTTTCCCTTTGAAATCCATATTGGATATTCTCTTTCAGATTATTACTTCAAGTATGGTCTGCCACTCACTTCTAATTAGTGATTCCATCTTTTTTGTAAGCAACAGATGAACAGTGCTATTTTGGTTTCTCCAGGTCAAGACTGCATGCACTTTATAAACACTGAGGACTCATCTTTGTACTTTTGGACTCTTCACACTTTATTTGTGCTAGTGACATTTTCGTGATGGCTCCCACAACCTCTGAATTCACCCTGGTCCAAATCTTGACTGTTAGAATAACTTAGAGCCTGATGCTTCCATGAAGCTCTTGGGAGTTTGATATGCTAAACACCTTCAGCAGTCACACTTCATTTTCTTCAAAACTCTAGAATAAGATCAGCAGAGTTTTCAGCACTATTAAACTACTTATATTATTTAATAGTTTTGCTCCTATTGATCATAAAATCACTGTCATCAATATTTGTTTAGAATTGAGTCCACATTCCAGGAGGTAACAATTTGAATCAACGCTGAGGGATAATGGGGTAATCTGGCGTGATGCTACTCTGAATTCAATTACTTCAAAAAATTGTCTACCATCACCCTTCCAGAAGTTTCAAAAGCCCCATTGATGGTATAGAGCACAGAGTAAAGGACACTTGTTTGCACCAGAAGGGACACTGACTTGAAAATAGCCTGTCTTCCCATTCAATTGCAAAGCTACTATCTTGTTAATTCAAATTTTCCCTCTTCTTGATGCTAATTCCCTACTTGAAACAATAATTGCCTGTTTCTGGTATTGCTGCCCCAGAAATCTGAAGTTATTATGAGGAAGAAATATAGAGGCAATGGAACTTCACATTATGGAATAAAAAAAAGTTTGTAGTTTTATATTACCAAATAATATATTGAAGACAGAAACAGCAAGTCAAAGCTCACAATGTCACACAAAAAATAAAGCAAGATATGAGTGCTCGAGATACAAAAAAAATTAAGATTATTTTTCCAGTATATTTATTTCCATGTGCCTTGCATTCCCAGGGGAAGTTTGAGTTTGGAAACAGAATTTATGATGTCCCTTGAGAGTGTCTGTTCCAAGCAGTATTTCCAGCCTGACCATGGTTACATTTTTTCAAAGATCTGGAGAGAAAATCTGCTATTTTTTTTTTTTTAACTCAAAAGCCACTCTTTAATCAGAAAAAAAAACCCCTCTCTTTTGTTAGTAAGGTTGTCCAGTCAACCAAAATTTGCTAACTTGTCATAGGATTTTGCCCTTTTTTGCTACCAGGAAAAATTTTAATGGATCTCAGCCCTGTCCTTTCCATCAGTTGATGACTAGTTTTAATTCTGATAAACTTGTGAAGTTTAACAGTACTGTAAATTAAACTGAACTTTTTTCCATATTTCCCATTGTGCTACAATCTTCACTGTGGTTCCTCTCAAATGCCTTCAAAGCAAACGCTTGATACTCAGTACCTCAGTAGAGTTTTCGGTAGTTTACATGACTGAGTGTCTCTGTTTTTTGTTAAAGTGACTGAGAGGATGTATTTTGTAGTGGGAACACGCTGTACTCTGTGCTAATCCAGCAGATGTATGCATCCAAGTTGAACAACGTGGACCAACCCATAATATACAGCCAGAATGTATGGCAAGAAAGAAAAATAAGAAGGATTCTGGAAAATGTACCGGCCTCACCTCAATTTTCCCTCTGTATTCTTCAAATTTTCTCTGTAACGTCAAAATTAAGGACTGAGATACTTGATTAAGCTATAACGTGTCAGTTGACCAATTGTAAGAGGTAATGCGCATGCTTTTGCCTGTAGCAGTGAAAGAAATTCAAAGTGATCTATTTTACCTCACAGTCCATTACTGCAATTAACTAAGAACCTGCAGTAAATCAGTCTTGTGTCCAAGCTCTAGTGCAGCTTGGTGTCCTTAGTTACAAAGTGAATGCTTACAGAAAATGTGTATAAATTTCTAGTGCCCATGTATAAGCGCTGAATTCACCATAATCCCTTCACCATACTCTTATGGCTGAATTCTGGTAAATTAAAAACCAGATAGTCATGATGTTACCACTTTTTAATTTTTTTTTTAATCCATCAATGTTTTGAAGTTGCAAAATGAAATTATGTATATGATAGTCTATAAATGGAGTAATTTTACAGCCTTTGCTTTTAAGGGGCTTCTGGGATAAAGTAGACAAAAACGCAGTGGAGGTGAACAGGCAGGAGGTGTAAGGTCATGAGAGAGTGGCTCTGAATGATTTGACAAGCACACATTACACACATGCTATCTCATTTTATATGATGCAACCATCACGTGTGTGTTACTATATTCTTTAGCCCAGTTATTTTTAGGAAGAGTAACTGTGTGCTGCTGTCCCTGTGTGGGGGTTTTGGAAGGAGAATTTTCAGTTTTACAGAGGGAAAATGCAGTGGTACAGTGTTCTTTGTCTAAGAAGCAGTCTTCATAGAAACCTTATTTAGTAAGTGTATGAAGTGCAATAGGAATCTGTCATACTGCTTCAGATTTCCACTAATTGTTATGCTACAGCAGTGGAGCAACTCAGTCTTCATGACTGGAGATTATTAATGGGACAATACTATCTCAGTAGTTACGGTCTTTAAAAATCCCTCAAGCTGACTGAAAACCAAGGAGAAAATAATTCTTTCTGTAGTGTGGAATGAAAAAGACTTGAACAGGGGAAATGAAAAACTTTATGTAAGATAGAATCATCATCAGGTGAAGAAAGAACATTTGTCACAATGGAAAAATGTATAAGTGCTGAAGTTTTCAGTATGTTTCACTCATGTTTTACCAGCACTGCAATCTCTTATGTAGTTTTGAGTAAATAATGCTGGGTTTTTTTATTTGATTTTGCATTTTATTACCATGCATGACATTGTATATCTCAGTCCCCCCCCCCAAAAAAAAATGATTGAGTATCACCTGTGTTTTCATGTTTTAAGAAAAAGCAAGAGAATCGTAGGTCAACACTATTAAACCCAGCTGAAAAATCCCCAGTATTTAGACAGGGTAGAAACCAGATCGGGACATGTCTTGTGCTTTTTGTGGGAAGAGAGAAAGAGGTTATTCAGATTATGACTTGCTGAGACAAACTAGAGGAGTGCATGTTACAGAAATAAAAAATTAATAAGCATAAAACATATGGGTTGTAAAGTTTCTTTGGAGGTAAAATGAATGAACCTGCAAGGTGTCCTTCCATAGTACCAGTTTTAGCTGGAAGCACTTTTAGTTGACTGTGAATTTTAATTTTCTGATAGAGTGGCACAATAATTTTATCTTGATCTTTCAAAAATAAAACTTAAAAATCCCCAGTATTTAGACAGGGTAGAAAGCAGATGTCGGAACATGTCTTGTGCTTTTTGTGGAAAGAGAAGAGAAAGAGGTTATTCAGATTATGACTTGCTGAGACAAACTAGAGGAGTGCATGTTACAGAAATAAAAAATTAATAAGCATAAAACATATGGGTTGTAAAGTTTCTTTGGAGGTAAAATGAATGAACCTGCAAGGTGTCCTTCCATAGTACCAGTTTTAGCTGGAAGCACTTTTAGTTGACTGTGAATTTTAATTTTCTGATAGAGTGGCACAATAATTTTATCTTGATCTTTCAAAAATAAAACTTGGTTTTCTATTGAGACAATCAAGACTCTCTCAGTTGAGTGAGATTTTAGCTCAAGTTTTTGGTTTTCTATTGAGACAATCAAGACTCTCAGTTGAGTGAGATTTTAGCTCAACTTCGGAACAGCAAGTGTTAACAGTTCCACAATCAGTTGTGGTTATCTTCATTGAATGCCACATTATTAATTTCATACGATTTATCCAACCTACCTGTAACATCTTGAGTTGTGGTCCTGTCCTAAAAATGCTTGCATTCTATTTCATTTCATTTCATTTCACATGTTGGCAACCTTTGAGAAACGATTTATTTTGGGGTAAGAAAAGATTTGGGGTTTGAAGTCCATGGGGTCAAGATGTTATCTTGGATATTTATCTTTCTGGGGAACTGGTGAGACTGATGAGGAGGAGAAAGAAAACTGGGAAAGACAAATCTAGACTTACCAAAGTTTGCAGCAAAACATCCTTTCATAATTGGGACCAAAGTTTCATGAAATGTTCTAGCAACATTATTAAAAACTGAATATAATGCCTTTTTATACTGTTTCTATGCAAAACTACTATACCACCTTGATCCTGTCAGCTTCTGCTTTCTCTTGTCTTTGATACTGCAATGATTTATGGAACACACTTGAATTTAAATTCATGTACAGTCAAGTTGAATTGATTTATTTTACTTATTGAGTAGTATGCTTGTCCCACATATCCTTGCAATATGAGATATTTGTGTATTTTAAATGTACACGACTAATACAAGAATCTACTTAAAACCAAACAAAAATTTGGATGCAGGAAAACATTCTTGTCCAGAAAAAACGTAATTATATATACCTAGCACTCACTGAATTTATAAAATTGGATCACATTTAAAATACATGCTTCATTCCACATTTGAATTGGGGTGGTTTGAGACACATCCATAAGTATTTTCTTTAACCAAGTCCCAACAGAGTGTAAATTAAAGTGTGTAGGTAATAGACTTTCTAATTGTATGTCTAAATTTTGGGTCTAGGTGTTTTCATGATTCCCTGTTAAGACATGACTCAAGTCCAAGCCCTTTCCATGGGAAGGAAACACATAAAAAGATCAAAGGACAGCTAAGGCATGTGTCAGTCTAGATGGTAGGGTGTATAAGGGAGCGTATTCATCTTGTGGCTGAATGCAGTAAGATTGTTCAGGTGCTCATCTACAAAAGTATATGATCAATTTACTAACCCAAAATATCTGCATTTTTACTTTTGTGGAAATGTGAAGGAAAGTATGACTTCAGAAAAGCCTAAAGAAATGCACAGTTGGATAATAAGTAGTTCTAGTGGTGAAATTGTTCAGAATAAAAGCTTTTTGTGAATTCCAGCTTGAACATCAAGAAAGTCTGTTTTATGATTAAAGATTGAGATAACCAAACCAAAATGAATCTATTGCTATTTATCAGTCCTCATTCACTAGGCCTTTTCCATCTTTCTACAGATACTTTTGTGTGGCTCTTCAGAGCCCTTACTTCAGTATAAATGGAATTGGAATTTAGTTATGTGAAGTTGCTTTGCTTTCATTTTCTGTGATGACAGCATATACACAATTTATTATTTGTCTCTTTTTAATTTGCATCCCTTCTCAGCTTTGCTACAGTTGAAATTATTTAGTGCAGTAACTGACACAGAAGTTGGCCTTTGCAGGTTGTATTGTGCATGCAAGACAAGCATGCTAGTCAGAGAGTGCTAGGAAATTGAAATGTGAACAGCTCAAAGTCCACATTTTCTCTGAAGAGTTTTTCTGTCACGCATAATCACATCAGTCAGATCACCAGCAGTGTATTGGCATATGTGTCAAGCCAGCTAATAGATCTTAAATATCTTCCTGTGTCATTAGAGCTTTTTACCCTATGTAGCATGAACATCTTTTCCAGTGGGAAGAAGCATGTTAGAAGAGACATTAATCAGTATAAAATCAATGAATTTGCATTAAAATCTCAGTTTGGACACTGGCTTTCGTATGGTTTTGGCACACCATTTATTTTGACTTCTTATTGCCTTTCACAATTCTCTGCATCAGTCAGATATCAGAGCAGAAACACATCAGGGCTTTGACTGGGAAAAGCACGTGCTTTGTTATGGTAGATCTCTTTATGGTCTTTGATATCAAGTGTTGACAAGGATGCAAGTTATTTTGGAGTAAATGAGGTTTCACTTAATCTATTCTGTCATTTGGCCCTTTATCAGAACTTTATCTCACAGGCCATTAGGGCTCTGATTATGATACTAAAATCTTTGAAAATGTTCAGAAGTTTGTGAACGATGTGATCATCCTGTGTATGTGCAGTATATGCAGAAAGATGGTTGCAGAAGGGAAGATTTTGGAGTTGGTGCTTTTAAAAAGCTCAGCAGAAACAATAGAAAACAGGAATGGTTTTTTAAAAGAGATGGAAGATTAGGGCTGTTGTATGGAGAAATACTTTGCTGTGCTAAGATGAACTTTGTTAAATCAGATTTTTTTTTTATTTATCCGTTCTTAATGAGCAAAGAGAAAGCTTAATTAAAACAAACAGTGAAATTTAACTGTGGAGAGTAAAATTTAACTGTAAGATAAATAATATCAGTGGGCTGCTTGAGTAATTATGAAGGCAAAATTCTCTCTATCCTCTTACCTGTTCTTTAGCTCACGATCTTTCTCATGTTTTATCTTCAGTATCAAGTCATACAAGATTTAGGAGTTGTTATGTATTGTAGGTTGCAGGTAGATCACCAGCTATCTTGCTGAAGTGCTGTACATCAGGCACCTCAATTTCTGAGCTGATACTGTGCAGAACCTTTCATTCACATGGAAAGAGAAAGAATTGCCCAGTGACTGGAGTTCTGGACAAGGACTGGAGAATGCTGCCACTGACCCCTTGTGGGAGTTGTACAAATCTAGGAGACTATATCTGCAGGTTAGCTGCATATACAGCTGTGTGAACACTTCACATTGTCTTTCAGTCCTGAATAGCTTTTTCTGAAAATAATGTCTGCCTTTTTTTTTTTTTCTAATAGAGGGTACTACCTTTACACATTGCTTTCGTATAATCTTTAATGTGTTCATCCTTGTAGCACTTCTGTGAAATACAGAACTACTGTTTACCCATTTTAGAGGTGAAAACAGACTTGAGATCTATTCAGAAAAATTAATCTTGGCTGGAGAAGTTTAGCTTTATGCAGTCACTGGAGGCCTGCCTATTTGGAAAGAGAGACTGAGATGTGAGAAAGAGGTGACTAAGTGATCATTTTACAGGAAAAGCCTAGCTTAGACACTCTCAGTCACCTTGTGGAAGGACCCCTCTTTCATTCTCCATTGACTATAGTTATTTTTGGATCCTGTGAAGTGAGGATAAAAGGACTTTTACATTTCGTAGTACTGTGTTGGGAAAAAAGGATTAAGACTGCATGGTGTGCAAATATTTTGTTTCAAAAGTCTTAGATGTTTCCTAGAGCTACAGGACCTCTAAAGCATTTGTGTGAAGTCACATGAGGAACTTCACTTATTCATCATGGTACAGGGTCTCACTGTCCTGTCTGCCAGTCCACAGGAGTGGAAAATCTAAGTGTCTACACTGAAGTTTGTTGAATGGTCTTGCTTTAGCCCTTCAATGTGCTGTTTTAAGTACTGTTACAAGTGCCTATAAAAGAAGCAGACTTAAGTATTGTGTAGCAGTTTAGAGATTTCATAGGTACTTTTTGAAAAGGTAGAAGCGAGCTAGCATTTCATCGGTTGTCACAATATCTCATAAAGCTCATTGCATCAGTATTAATGCTGAAATGCCTAGAAGCGTACAGCTGGCTCCCCACCACACTGCCATGTTTATAGGTAGCCAAAATTAAGAAGCAGCAGTCACTCTTACAGCAGGCACCAGCAGCGTTCTCAGGTTTTGTGGAGGGCTAAATGCTACCTAAAATTTTTTTCTGCCCTTCAGTGAGCAAGAAAATGCTTCTAAAGTTTTAAACCAGGTTTAGCTCAACTTTAGAACATCCTTCTTAGACTAATAGACCTGATGCTCAAGATCTCTGCTCTCGTGAGTCCCCATCTGGAGTACTGTGTCCAGCTTTGGAGTCCTCAGCACAGGAAGGACATGGACCTGTTGGAACCCGTCCAGCGGAGGGCCTCAAAGATAATCAGAGGGCTAGAGCACCTCTCCTATGAAGACAGGATGAGAGAGATGGGGTTGTTCAGCCTGGAGAAGAGAAGGCTCCAGGGAGACCTTATAGCGGCCTTCCAATTTGAAGGGACCCTACAGGAGAGATGGAGAGGGACTCTTTGTCAGGAAGTGTAGTGATAGAATGAGGGGTAATGGTTTTAAATTGAAAGAAGGGAGATTTAGATTAGATACTAGAAATAAATTCTTTACTGTGAGGGTGGTGAGACACAGGAACAGGTTACCCAGAGAAGTTATGGATGCCCCATCCCTGAAAGTGTTCAAGACCAGGCTGGTTGGGGCCTTGAGCAACTGGGTCTAATGGGAGGTGTCCCTGCAGTGATCTTTAAGGTCCCTTCCAGCTCTAACCATTCTTTGATTCTATGATTCTATCACTAGCACAGCCATCATACCTAGCTTCATGGCCTCTATTTGATTGCATTCAAAAGATATATTTTGCATTAACAGACACAGCAATTCTGGTCCTCTTAGCTGACTACTGTTTCCTCATTTTGGTTAAAAGTACTGTAATAAACTGCTAGGACTAACATGTGAGGAGGTGAAGTAAGAGAACTGCTATATTGCCATTATTCCTTCTCTGAGCCTTCATCATGAGGTAGGATGTTTAAAATTAAATTATTAGGCCTCTTGAGCCAAAAGCTGACTAGAGCTGTTGGTTCCTACGCAACTGCTATTTCATGTTAGAAAATATATTCAGATTCGACCATACTTAAATATGTATGGAATACCTGGTCTTGGTGTGCAAGGCAGAGGTTGTTTTTCTACAAAGAACCAATTTTTCAGTTCAAGAACGTGCAGGGTGTGTTGATTCTAGTAAATTAAATAGCACCAGGGAACATGGGTGTGTAGCAGAGCTTCATTGTCTACATTGTCACAGTTTTAAAAAGGTCTCCTGCTTGGTTTTGGCCTGTGCTTACTGCCACTTTTGCAAACAGGAGCTAGGCATGGTTCAGGAGTCAGCATTGGTCAGGGAGCCTTCCCAATATCCAGTTTGAACGCAGCCTCTTTTGGCGAGGAAGAGAACTTAATAGTGTGGCCATTCCATGCCAGCTGGCCCATGGGCCAGCAAACAGGCTCGTGCATATTAGTATACTACCATAGCCAAGACACCTACTTTTAGAAAAAGGGTTTTTTTCTCTTTTGTAAAATTAATTGCAATGGAATTAAATTTCAAATTTTCACTTCAAAATTAAAAGTCAAGACCCTTGGTTTAAAACTGTCAAAATGAAATGTTTCAGCATTAATACACAACAGCTATTTCTTCTTTGCTGAAATGACTCAAAAATTCATTTGAATGCAAATAAAAACTCTTTTTCTTTAAAATTGTTTGGAAAAAAGTTTTTTCCAGTTTTAGTGCTTAATGTTCTTAGATAGTGTTGAGTATCCTCAACTCCCACAGTAGTCAGATAGGATTGATGTGCTCAACCCCTGACTGGAGGGCTCTGTTTTGAGATGTGCAGCAATAAGATATGTATGAAAGAACTGACCTAGACAAGCACAGATACACAGGTAGGAAGTACAGTATCTGCCAGTACTGAATGTAAAATATTTTTCTGTTGGCTAATGGCAGGTAGTTAACAAAAATTGCATATTATCTAGAACTCACAGTGAAGACATTTAGGATTACAGGTGTTAACTATAATCTCTGTAAATTAAGGTACTTATGTATTTGCATATAGCTACCATCTGTGAGTACCTGTAACTAGACATACAAGAAAGAATCAGTCCTTCCTATTTGTAATTTGCTGAATGGAGTGATGAAAAACAAATGAAATTTTTGTATGGTTTTCTGTAACATTGGTCATTAACAAAATGACAAATTCAGCAAGATATTTATAGTCTGATGAAATAATAGACACATTGCAGGGAAGATACAGAAGCTGGACTACTGAAAAAAATGAAGAACATGACAGAAATACATGTTGCATCTGCTTAACCCAATGTCTGGGAGGGAGAATGACATTAAAATTAGTGGAATCATGCCAATACTGCTTAGGTGGGGCACAAGGATACAATCACTAGAATTGGTACTTGTTAGCAGTTGATGATGATAACTTGTGACTTGAAATACAGCCTCAGCATGTATACAAGTAGGTGCAGACATCAATGTTCTGAAATATGACCCTACATTTGTGAACTCAGAATAAAAAATCTGTTTCTGCCCAAAAAGTGCTTCTTTCTGTCAGGCAAGAGTTGACGGAAAGATGCAGATGGTAGATGCAAGTGGAAGGTAAGGTGAAACTCCACTAATTTATATTTTTATAACAAAGAGCAGTAAATCCCTTTGCTCTTAGAATTTTAGGATTTTTAGTAAGCCAGATCCTAGAGTGTGGCAGAACCTCCATCTCCAGGGAGTGGAGCAGAGTCCTAAATATAGCTCAGTCTGGAAAGTGTTTGGATGGCACCGGGGTAGGGAATGTTTTATGAGGCTTCCATATATAAATAAAAGATGAATGCAATTAGTGCTCACCATAGGATATTTCCTTCTGTGTGACCCAAATTTATTTTTTCTATGGTTTTCAGCAGGAGATGTGTCATCAAATGCCTTTTGAATATCAAACAGTTTGAATGAGCTGCCATAATCAGCTCTATAACCTTTTGTAGCCATCTTTGTGGGTGAAAGTTTTCCCTTTGAAATCCATATTGGATATTCTCTTTCAGATTATTACTTCAAGTATGGTCTGCCACTCACTTCTAATTAGTGATTCCATCTTTTTTGTAAGCAACAGATGAACAGTGCTATTTTGGTTTCTCCAGGTCAAGACTGCATGCACTTTATAAACACTGAGGACTCATCTTTGTACTTTTGGACTCTTCACACTTTATTTGTGCTAGTGACATTTTCGTGATGGCTCCCACAACCTCTGAATTCACCCTGGTCCAAATCTTGACTGTTAGAATAACTTAGAGCCTGATGCTTCCATGAAGCTCTTGGGAGTTTGATATGCTAAACACCTTCAGCAGTCACACTTCATTTTCTTCAAAACTCTAGAATAAGATCAGCAGAGTTTTCAGCACTATTAAACTACTTATATTATTTAATAGTTTTGCTCCTATTGATCATAAAATCACTGTCATCAATATTTGTTTAGAATTGAGTCCACATTCCAGGAGGTAACAATTTGAATCAACGCTGAGGGATAATGGGGTAATCTGGCGTGATGCTACTCTGAATTCAATTACTTCAAAAAATTGTCTACCATCACCCTTCCAGAAGTTTCAAAAGCCCCATTGATGGTATAGAGCACAGAGTAAAGGACACTTGTTTGCACCAGAAGGGACACTGACTTGAAAATAGCCTGTCTTCCCATTCAATTGCAAAGCTACTATCTTGTTAATTCAAATTTTCCCTCTTCTTGATGCTAATTCCCTACTTGAAACAATAATTGCCTGTTTCTGGTATTGCTGCCCCAGAAATCTGAAGTTATTATGAGGAAGAAATATAGAGGCAATGGAACTTCACATTATGGAATAAAAAAAAGTTTGTAGTTTTATATTACCAAATAATATATTGAAGACAGAAACAGCAAGTCAAAGCTCACAATGTCACACAAAAAATAAAGCAAGATATGAGTGCTCGAGATACAAAAAAAATTAAGATTATTTTTCCAGTATATTTATTTCCATGTGCCTTGCATTCCCAGGGGAAGTTTGAGTTTGGAAACAGAATTTATGATGTCCCTTGAGAGTGTCTGTTCCAAGCAGTATTTCCAGCCTGACCATGGTTACATTTTTTCAAAGATCTGGAGAGAAAATCTGCTATTTTTTTTTTTTTAACTCAAAAGCCACTCTTTAATCAGAAAAAAAAACCCCTCTCTTTTGTTAGTAAGGTTGTCCAGTCAACCAAAATTTGCTAACTTGTCATAGGATTTTGCCCTTTTTTGCTACCAGGAAAAATTTTAATGGATCTCAGCCCTGTCCTTTCCATCAGTTGATGACTAGTTTTAATTCTGATAAACTTGTGAAGTTTAACAGTACTGTAAATTAAACTGAACTTTTTTCCATATTTCCCATTGTGCTACAATCTTCACTGTGGTTCCTCTCAAATGCCTTCAAAGCAAACGCTTGATACTCAGTACCTCAGTAGAGTTTTCGGTAGTTTACATGACTGAGTGTCTCTGTTTTTTGTTAAAGTGACTGAGAGGATGTATTTTGTAGTGGGAACACGCTGTACTCTGTGCTAATCCAGCAGATGTATGCATCCAAGTTGAACAACGTGGACCAACCCATAATATACAGCCAGAATGTATGGCAAGAAAGAAAAATAAGAAGGATTCTGGAAAATGTACCGTCCTCACCTCAATTTTCCCTCTGTATTCTTCAAATTTTCTCTGTAACGTCAAAATTAAGGACTGAGATACTTGATTAAGCTATAACATGTCAGTTGACCAATTGTAAGAGGTAATGCGCATGCTTTTGCCTGGAGCAGTGAAAGAAATTCAAAGTGATCTATTTTACCTCACAGTCCATTACTGCAATTAACTAAGAACCTGCAGTAAATCAGTCTTGTGTCCAAGCTCTAGTGCAGCTTCTTGTCCTTAGTTACAAAGTGAATGCTTACAGAAAATGTGTATAAATTTCTCGTGCCCATGTATAAGCACTGAATTCACCATAATCCCTTCACCATACTCTTATGGCTGAATTCTGGCAAATTAAAAACCAGATAGTCGTGATGTTACCACTTTTTAATGTTTTTTTAATCCATCAATGTTTTGAAGTTGCAAAATGAAATTATGTATATGATAGTCTATAAATGGAGTAATTTTACAGCCTTTGCTTTTGAGGAGCTTCTGGGATAAAGTAGACAAAAACGCAGTGGAGGTGAACAGGCAGGAGGTGTAAGGTCATGAGAGAGTGGCTCTGAATGATTTGACAAGCACACATTACACACATACTATCTCATTTTATAGGATGCAACCATCACGTGTGTGTTACTATATTCTTTAGCCCAGTTATTTTTAGGAAGAGTAACTGTGTGCTGCTGTCCCTGTGTGGGGGTTTTGGAAGGAGAATTTTCAGTTTTACAGAGGGAAAATGCAGTGGTACAGTGTTCTTTGTCTAAGAAGCAGTCTTCATAGAAACGTTATTTAGTAAGTGTATGAAGTGCAATAGGAATCTGTCATACTGCTTCAGATTTCCACTAATTGTTGTGCTACAGCAGTGGAGGAACTCAGTGTTCATGACTGGAGATAGTATTGTCCGATTAATAATCTCAGTAGTTATGGTCTTTAAAAATCCCCCAAGCTGGCTGAAAACCAAGGAAAAAATAATTCTTTCTGTAGTGTGGAATGAAAAAGACTTGAACAGGGGAAATGAAAAACTTTATGTAAGATAGAATCATCATCAGGTAAAGAAAGAACATTTGTCACAATGGAAAAATGTATAAGTGCTGAAGTTTTCAGTATGTTTCACTCATGTTTTACCAGCACTGCAATCTCTTATGTAGTTTTGAGTAAATAATGCTGGGTTTTTTTATTTGATTTTGCATTTTATTACCATGCATGACATTGTATATCTCAGTCCCCCCCCCCAAAAAAAAATGATTGAGTATCACCTGTGTTTTCATGTTTTAAGAAAAAGCAAGAGAATCGTAGGTCAACACTATTAAACCCAGCTGAAAAATCCCCAGTATTTAGACAGGGTAGAAACCAGATCGGGACATGTCTTGTGCTTTTTGTGGGAAGAGAGAAAGAGGTTATTCAGATTATGACTTGCTGAGACAAACTAGAGGAGTGCATGTTACAGAAATAAAAAATTAATAAGCATAAAACATGTGGGTTGTAAAGTTTCTTTGGAGGTAAAATGAATGGACCTGTGAGGTGTCCTTCCATAGTACCAGTTTTAGCTGGAAGCACTTCTAGTTGACTGTGAATTTTAATTTTCTGATAGAGTGGCACAATAATTTTATCTTGATCTTTCAAAAATAAAACTTGGTTTTCTATTGAGACAATCAAGACTCTCTCAGTTGAGTGAGATTTTAGCTCAAGTTTGGAACAGCAAGTGTTAACAGTTCCACAATCAGTTGTGGTTATCTTCATTGAATGCCACATTATTAATTTCATACGATTTATCCAACCTACCTGTAACATCTTGAGTTGTGGTCCTGTCCTAAAAATGCTTGCATTCTATTTCATTTCATTTGGCATCTTTTGAGAAAAGGTTTATTTGGGGGTAAGAAAAGATTTGGTTTTTTTTTTGACAAATACTTTGTGGAAATACTGTCGAGCACTTATGATTCACACTATTGTGGATGAAGCTGGAATTTTATGCAGGGGATTCCTGCTGTCTTGTTTTTTTATCAGTAAAAAAGCATTAAACACTTGCAAGCTTACACTGGAATTTTATGCAGGGGATTCCTGCTGTCCTGGTTTTTTATCAGTAAAAAGCATTAAACACTTGCAAGCTTACGGCTTTTTAAAATAAACTGCTGATACCTGCTCTAAGTTCAGATTCCTTATTGTCTCTAATATAGAGATAGCTTTTTCATTTGACTCTGCTTGAAATAGCAGTGTACGCTGCTGGTGAGTAGTACTTTCAGACTTGTTAGACATGACCATAACTGCTTTATGTCTATGGTAGTCCTCATAAAATAACACACCAGGCTGACCAAAACCTACTTTCAAAGTCAGTTCCCAAGCCTGGTTTTTTTTTTTTTTTTTTAGGTCTTTGAAATAATCAATCTCAGCTACACTTAAAACTGCTGAAGGAAAGAAATTCTAAGTAATTTGCCAGTCTTATAAGAGATACTGTGTATAATGTGTATAAGTAATGATGACTAATCAGTGCTATGAAACTGTTATGTCAAAGCACCTCAAAAATACTTTTAGAAGAAAAATACACAGATTGTGATTTTTAGATGTAGAACTGAGTAAATATATACGTGAGTGCCTATTTTGCAGCAATGAAATTTGTGTCATCTTTCCAGTCATTAAATATGGTATTCCAGCTAGTTGGATTTTGATGCTTTTTCAGGACAGATCAGTACCTTCTTTAGCATCACCTGATAAGTAAAGATCTGAGCAGACTAAGATACATGAACTCTTACGCAGTTTTCAGTGCTTTCCTCTAAAAATACATAGAGAATTTCACAACTCTGGTCATCTGTGCTCTTATTTACTTCCAGCATCCCACTGAGATTTCCAGTGTAAGTTAGAATAATGAGTCTTAATGGTGTAGCTGAAATGGCATTTGACTGATATGTTCATTTTAAAGTGCAGTAATTTGGTGCGCTTCTGCAAGTTTCTGCCATTTTTCTTCTGCAAGTTTCCTTCCCTGATTTAATTCCTCTCCCAGGTAAACTCCACAGTCTCTTTAAAGAATAATTTTTCTGTTAGCTTTTAAGAGAACTACTACACAATAATATTAAAGGATAGTCTTCCTTTTATTTTAATAAATTCTAAGAAATTAAGGTATAATTTCCTCCTACATCATCTTTTTTGCATACAATTTATAGAAATTACCTATTTATATTATCTATATTTATGTCACTTAAGACTGGATTCATGTTAGTGCTTTATTGTAGCCAACTAATTTTGTGTTGTTTAAAAAAAATACAGGTGAGCTTAGAAGGGCTCAGCAAGTGTTAACAGTTCCACAATCAGTTGTGGTTATCTTCATTGAATGCCACATTATTAATTTCATACGATTTATCCAACCTACCTGTAACATCTTGAGTTGTGGTCCTGTCCTAAAAATGCTTGCATTCTATTTCATTTCATTTCATTTCACATGTTGGCAACCTTTGAGAAACGATTTATTTTGGGGTAAGAAAAGATTTGGGGTTTTTTTTGACAAATACTTTGTGGAAATACTGTCAAGCACTTATGATTCACACTATCATGGATGAAGCTGGAATTTTATGCAGGGGATTCCTGCTGTCCTGGTTTTTTATCAGTAAAAAGCATTAAACACTTGCAAGCTTACGGCTTTTTAAAATAAACTGCTGATACCTGCTCTAAGTTCAGATTCCTTATTGTCTCTAATATAGAGATAGCTTTTTCATTTGACTCTGCTTGAAATAGCAGTGTACGCTGCTGGTGAGTAGTACTTTCAGACTTGTTAGACATGACCATAACTGCTTTATGTCTATGGTAGTCCTCATAAAATAACACACCAGGCTGACCAAAACCTACTTTCAAAGTCCGTTCCCAAGCCTGCTTTTTTTTTTTTTTTTCAGGTCTTTGAAATAATCAATCTCAGCTACACTTAAAACTGCTGAAGGAAAGAAATTCTAAGTAATTTGCCAGTCTTATAAGAGATACTGCGTATAATGTGTATAAGTAATGATGACTAATCAGTGCTATGAAACTGTTATGTCAAAGCACCTCAAAAATACTTTTAGATGAAAAATACATAGATTGTGATTTTTAGATGTAGAACTGAGTAAATATATACGTTGCCTATTTTGCAGCAATGAAATTTGTGTCATCTTTCCAGTCATTAAATATGGTATTCCAGCTAGTTGGATTTTGATGCTTTTTCAGGACAGACCAGTACCTTCTTTAGCATCATCTGATAAGTAAAGATCTGAGCAGACTAAGATACATGAACTCTTACGCAGTTTTCAGTGCTTTCCTCTAAAAATACATAGAGAATTTCACAACTCTGGTCATCTGTGCTCTTATTTACTTCCAGCATCCCACTGAGATTTCCAGTGTAAGTTAGAATAATGAGTCTAAATGGTGTAGCTGAAATGGCATTTGACTGATATGTTCATTTTAAAGTGCAGTAATTTGGTGCGCTTCTGCAAGTTTCTGCCATTTTTCTTCTGCAAGATTCCTTCCCTGATTTAATTCCTCTCCCAGGTAAACTCCACAGTCTCTTTAAAGAATAATTTTTCTGTTAGCTTTTAAGAGAACTACTACACAACAATATTAAAGGTTAGTCCTCCTTTTATTTTAATAAATCCTAAGAAATTAAGGTATAGTTTCCTCCTACATCAGCTTTTTTGCATACAATTTATAGAAATTACAAATTTATATTATCTATATTTATGTCACTTAAGACTGGATTCATGTTAGTGCTTTATTGTAGCCAACTAATTTTGTGTTGTTTAAAAAAAATACAGGTGAGCTTAGAAGGGCTCATTTTTGAAGCTCAGCAAGGACTGACCATCCCTGATTTCTCTTCTTTTTCTAAAAAATTTTACCTTCTCATTTGCTCTCTCTGTACATGTAACTTCGGAAACGTTCATTGCTAACATTGTGAGGTTCAGCAGTGCCTTATTTTTTTTTCGTGTACCAAGTTCCAGATTAGTTGGGTAGTTGCTGAGGAAGTTCTGTGCGCTATATTAATTAAATTTTTCTGAGAAATATTATGGTCATTCTGGGTGGTAACACGTTGTGCAGTTGTATGGAAGCATCATGTGTTAACTGTGCCATTCACAGTCTGGAATGGCTCCAGGAGGGCACAGATTAGCAGCTTCTCTAACAAAGAAGGGTGTATCTTTATTCTCCAGTCAGGATGCTGATTCATTAGAAATCTTTGTGCCAGAGCCTGTATGCATCCCTCCCTCCCTCCTTCCCTCCCTCCCTTCCTTCCTTCCATCCATCCATCCAAGGATATCAGAGAACCATAAGTCTCATTGAGGACCATGGAGAAAGAAATGGATGCATGAGTACCAGTATCCGAAGTTCTGAGGAATGCGTGCAGTTTGAATATGTCTAGATTTGTGTGACTCAGGAGAGTGTGTTTCAGTGGGACTGAGTTACAGGAAGGATAAAATGGCACTGGGCTTCCTGGCGTGCATGATCAGAAAATAGTTCTTTCTTTGGGTCTGAAAAGTCGCTGATCTCATGTTGTGATTTTTATAGACCTGAGAACAATTTTGGTGAGTTAGTGTACATTCAGAATTCCTACAGTGGGATATATGGAATAGTTTTCCAGTGTGGTACGATCTAGCACATTTGGTAGGCGCAGATAAATTTTTTAACAATCTGGAAGTATCTTTTTTCTGCCAATTACCAATACAGAATTTTTACCACCTGATACATACTTGTGAACTTGAACTGTTTTACTATGTGTTTTAAAAGTTAAAATTAAAGCATAATGAGATCAACAAACTGCTATCATATATATAGCATATATCTGGAAATATAATGAATGCCCTGTCTTGTCTCATCTGACATAAATCTGTCATTGATTTTGATTTCTTGTACTAGCACCAACTGCATTAATATGTGTTCCATCAACACCAGATTCCACTACAACATTCATTCACTTCTGTAATAAAAAAACTGAACAGCAGAAGAGCACTAAGATATAAAATTAATTGAAATTAATATAAATTAAAAACTTAAAAATCTTCTTAACCATTTTCATGCAGAAGGCAGAAATAATTGTCTTATGTTCTGTTCACCAGTGCGTACAGAAATGTAGCCAATAAATTCCTGTTCTAGCTGTTCTCAACACCGTCATAAAAGATGGAACTTATTCGGATCTTACATGTATGTTATACAAGACAAGAGATTATGCAAGTCAAGTAACAGAAATGTTGTTGGCTGTAAAAATCCTAGCACAGAAACTCCCAAGGATTTCAGAGTCAGAGGAGCCACAACTACAGAGTTTGAACAAATATTTGAAATAAAAATTCACAGATTTAGGAGGACTAATAGATTGGAGGCAAGTGGTTATCATACCAATGTATAAAAATTACAGATGGGCAGCTTCATGTCTCAAATTCTTGATGACTACTTCAGACCTTATAGTGTTCATGTATCAATGTATCTTCTTTCTGTGCATTTTTTTTCAGTGTGCAAAACATTTTATATTTTTACTCACATTGCCCAATGAGAAAAGGTGTTTAAAAAGAAAGAAAATAACCCCAAACCAACCACACAGGTTTATACTCAAGAGTTTAATTCAGCTCAATTTAATGACAAAGATGGTAATATGAAGTAATTGAGGAGAATGCGTTAAAGCTTAAATTTGCAATAAACAGAAAAATTGAAAGGGTTGGAGACTGCATTTTACTTTTACTGAGAGCAACAAAGGAAAATTAAAGGGTTCTGTGAAAAACCAGTGAGCATGTGCCTGTGTGAGTTAGTCTCTGCCTGTGCACATTCTTGGAGACAACCTGCCTCTGGGCACAAGAAAAGCAGTGCGTTTGTAGCAGGGATGTAAGAAAATATTTTCCATTTAAAAATTCATCAGCAGAAAGTAATAGAACATTATATAATCAGATAATTCTTAGAAACTGTTCATAATGCAGTGATCATTTGCTTTTTTTATGCTGGCTGAATTTTGTTCACCAAAAATCTATTACAAATTATTAGTTCACTCTAATCTACTTCTTCAGTGGTCACAACTATTTTCCCTATTATATTACATCTCAATGATTATGAGTGATTCACTTATAAATATATTATCAGTAATTGGTTTTGCTGAAAATTGAGATATCACAGAATAATATTTTGCAGTTCTGGATGATGATCTCAGCATTTTCAGAACTGTTAATTTGTCATCTTTCCCTGCAGAACTGTGGTATTATCTCTGTTCTGGTGAGATAAGGAGAAAACTAAAGAACATGGCGATTAAGAGCAAAAACTGAGAAACGAGTTTCTTCCCATGGGCTCTTTGTCTCACAACCACTTTTCCAGCTGATTTATCCGACATTCACCTGCATTCTAACTGTGGGCCTTTGCGACGCTCCATGTGTCATTGTATTTGTTTCCACATTATCTCACACGAAAAAGGTGTATGTTGGCAAAATTTTATGTCAATCACTATGAACTTCACAGTGGCTTGGCAGGGGCCTGTACAAAACATGACCAGTGAGGAAGCTGGCATTGCTGACAAACTGTTATGGCCATACGGGGTCTTCTGGGGAAGTGAATGCAAGAGCAGGTGTGCTGTGGCAAACACTTAAAAACTGATAAGGCTAGTTTTGTGGGTGACTGGAGGAAAGTGAACAGCAGTTTTGTCTCTGTGTGTGCTTGGCTGCGTGTGGCAGAAAACAGGGTGATTAAATTATGGCAACGTTCAGGCAAGCTGGGTGTCCTATATGCTCTAGAAGAGATTGGTGGCAGATTGCTATTAGAAAAGCTGCTCCTAAAATCAATTAGATTATCGTGAAAAACTGATAGTGGGGAGATGTGAGCTTTTTCTCCCAAAGGGTGTGGGAGAAAAAGCTTAGGGCCAGCTATGCTTCTGCAGGTATCCATCTGGGCGAAGCTGAAGGAAATTGAATTTGGAATTGGGTGCAGGAAATAAGGGCTGAGGTTCAATGCGGTTTCTGAGTATTTTGCAGAAAATCTATCAACTAGTGGCTTTTAGAAGACTTCTTGCAATCAGATGGAAGGTGACAGCCTTGATTAGGGAGGGCATGACAAAAGGCCTCTTGGGAGTTTCAGCCTGTGTGTCTTCAGAGAATATCAAGATTCTTGTTCAACAGATGCCAGGAGGCCTGAGGCAGCTGTAGCTGTGATTGCAGACCTCTCCCAGAGCTGGTCTGAACTCCACCAGAGTTGCAGGAGTAGCCGAAGTGAGCCTGAGTTATGTGGCAGCTTGCAGTTCTGGGTAAAGTAGCACTGTTTGATAGCTGAAATAATAAAGTTTGATGATGAAGCCAATATAGGCAGTTCCCCCACCTTGACTGGCATATTTTTTGTACTCAATGGGAATTTATATTAGATGAGGTTTCAGGCACAAATGTCCAGGTGATTTTTATTACAAATTTAAAGAATATTTTCTGAAATTGATGAAATTCTGATGGCCTCTGATTATTTTGGAGGCTATAAAGATGCTTGGATAGTCAACTTCACAACTACTGTTGAACCTGTTGATCAACAACAATGTTTTTTTCTTGGTGTTTGTTGCCCCTGTCTAAATGTGCTACAAGTGAATGTTAGAGTTCCAAAAACTCTGCAAGTAACATTCATGTGAATGCTAAATATTCACTTGTTGCTGTCTTGTCTTTATCTATAGATAATCAGCTGCAGATTCTTATTTTTTTTCTGCCAGAAACATTTTGGGATTGAGAGTTAACAGGATTGAGAGTTAGTTCTACACAAAACTTTCAGAAGCCTTGTATTTTGAAAATCAGTATTCGGGACTGGAACTCCAAAAGCAATCTGCAGGATTTAAAAATATATTTAGTTAACAGCAGTGACTGTCAGGCAGAGAGAACATGCAAGGTCTGGGAAAGGTAGTTTGCACAGGAGGTGTGGGCCAGGAATGTTCACATTGGTGTCCATCTAGATTAGTTTTCTCATCAGACAGAGACATCTGCATCACAAATAAATAGCCATACAGAAATCTTAAACATAGTGCTGAATCTTGTAAGATGCTAAATATCTTTGTATATTTAGCTGAGAAAAATATGTTGTAACACGTGCTTATCTTCAGCAGACTGTATGAAGCTTTATGAAGTTTTATTTAGATTTTTGCTATGGGTTGGATCAGGACCACAAGTCAGAACCTTGCAGGATCAGTTCTTGTGTTTGTGTAGAGCATTCCTGAGCAATTCTAACAACAAAAACATTGATGACAGCCTGCAGAAAGCCAATTAAAAATACCCCAAAAGCAAATAACCAGCCACATCTGATCACGTATCCTGTCTTCTAAAGTTTTCTGATACCATTAATGAAAAAATGATTAGGCATCCTTGGTGTGTTGCAGGTTTTAACGCTGCAGGTCTGAATTACTATGGAAAAACCACTTTCAAGAAGATAGTTAGGTATTTGCAGTCTGTTAAGTTTAGGGACATTTGAGCCTCTTCACCTCTGTGGAAGCACTTCCTTAGAAAATGACAGCCATAAAGAGCTGTGAAATGCTCAGAAACTACTGTAGTAATGATTATGTCAGTTCACCCTCTGATATGTTTCGAAATGAAGCTATATATGATATGGGTATGATATAGACACATGCCAAAACCTTTCATCTTAATGCAATGGATACTGAAGTGTCTAAATTTTGGCTGACTTAAAACTGCTGGCTGCTCTGAATCCTTCTCTAGTAATTTGTGTTTTATTTACTTAAAGACTCATAAGGTTTTTCCGTCTTCTGGACACTGAAGGCTTCAGGCTTGTTCATATATACCTCTGCTTTTTGTTGTTTAACCTACAGAACAACATTTATTTTTGAACATATGGTTATGAGGAACCATGCAGTTGAAAATAACGAGAAATTAATTAAATGGGAAGCTCATTTTAAAGATAAGAGAATGTGTACCTGACTAAATATGTACTGTAAATAATTAATCTTATATCTATTGCATAAATAATAATGTATATCAGTCTGAGCTAGCCTGAGGGTTTTGTAAGTGTTACGCTGTGTGTGTATCCCATAGGGACAGAAGAAATCAGCGAAGGTTTCACATTTCATTAAACCTTTAGCCAATTTAATAGATTGCAGGCATGCTGGGATAAGAGCTTGGCCTTACACGACTTTCTCAGATGAGATGTAGTGTAAACACTTTTCTTTGGCTGCAGTTTTCAAAATGTTTTACATGATACGAGATATTCATGTTTGGATGAGCAGGCAGCTGGCAACTTGTGTATGCTTTAAGCAAACAAACTACAAGGCATCATCAACCCTGCTGTATACTGATATAGGTCAAATGTAGCAATGGTCATATTCTGAGGAAAGCAGAGAAGTTTTTGTTTTGTTTGCTTCTGTCCATCCAAGAAGCTATAGATAGTATGTCCTGCATGTAGGCAGTTGATGAAATAATTAATGTAATAGATGTGCTGAAAATCTGTCAAGCACAGTGAGATTTGGAATCTGGTGTCCTGATTTCACTCTCTTTTACTTGTACATGTAATCAGTAGAACTTTATACATTTTTTATTACCCTGTATTAGCAGGATCTGCCATGTTAAGAACAGCTAAACAAGATCAGTAACTCAGGATTAGTTTAGATATTTTCTTTGATTATTTAATAAAGAGAGTAATCAAAGATATCTTTTTTCCAGGAGCAATAAAAAAAACAGTAGCAACTCATATCAACATTTTATTTTTATAGCAGAAAAATGTATAGGCAATTTTACTACAGCTGATGGAGTTTTTTTACTACTACACTTTTTTTACTACTACGCTTGAGCTAAAATCTTTAGTTACCTATTTTCTTCAGTTTCCCACTCACTCAAAGCCATGGCTCTGCAGTTTCCATATCTGAGAATGTCCACAGTGATTATAGTATTCAGCACTGAATAAGCTAAGATCCTCTTGATGTCTTGTATGTGGTTGTAACTGTTTTGTTTGTTCTAAAGAAATGGTTCTGCTGGTCCACTTTCTTTGGGTCCCCTGCGCTTCAAAATTATGGAATTGTTCAATAGTATTTTGTTCAAGAGTATTTTTAAGTTATTATAAGTATCTCCCTCTGTGTTTTAAAAGAAACTCTAATGGAGGAATAATTGAAAATACATCCATATATATATGTAACATTATAGTAGATGTTAACAATAGCCCTTTAAACTTCCTATCAGTGGCGTATACTTCGCTTTATTGCTCTGTTTCTTCATGTATCAGTTCCCTAAGCTTTCAAGATTCAGAGGGTAGAATTATGCACTAACGGTGCTCAAGGGGCCCCTGCTAGTCTTTGATTATGATCTTTTCTGGGTCAGATTAATAATTCATACACTATTTCTCTGTGAAAAGAGATATGTTGCTTGTCATCTGCTGTCATCTTTTTAAGGTTTCTCTCATCTCTTTAATGGCACTAAGGCCAGATAAGTTCATTTGAGGATTAAACTTCAGAAAAAGGATAATTACTAGGTTATATGAACATGCACCAAGTAAAGAGCAATCTTAACTTGGATGTTTTTTCTGGACCTTCAGCTGTTAGACTGTGGAGCAACTTCTCATGGAAAATGATGGAAGATCCATTACATGAGGCACTTAAAATGCAATTGATAGCTCCTGATGGGGAAGAAAAAAATCACTGTGGGGAATAATTTTGCTCTGTGCAATAGTTGTAGATACAAATAAATTTTGCAGAATGTTTTGGGAAAGTTAAACAGTTCTCGTGCATCCCTTGGCTGGTTTCTTTAGGCCATTTCATGACTCAACATCTTATTCATGCCTTTGGGATACCAAAAGGTATTTGATGAAGATGTTAAAAGTTTTAGATTTAAAAAAATCACCTTTGATTTAAGGAAAAATCGATTACCTTACCTCAAGTTTTTCCCAGAGTGAGGAAAATCCATTTTCAGGAGGGAGTCTTACGTATTTCATAACCATGGGTTTGAGCTGAATAGTTCAGAGTGGAATGTGACACCCAGGGATTTTGGTTAGCTTTACATTATCTCACAGGGTTTTGAGGTTTTTTGGGGGGTTTTGGGATTGGTTGTTTTTCAGCTACACTCAGGTTAGCTGTAGTACTTGGGACACAGATAGTGGTGTTTGCTATCCCTTTGCCCGTTGCCTACTTTAAAAAGAAAAGGAGGCAGAGCGCAGCTTGACAGTCTCATTAGACTCCTTATTTGCAATGAGGTTGAAGGAGAACTCTGGAAAGGGATGAGGAGCACCTCCCTGTGTAGACATCTATGGCTTGAGTATTCCTTCCTATAGAGCTAGGGAATAGATGAAGAGAAAGGGTTGTCCAGCCTGAGACATGGCAATGCTGGTTGAAATCCTTTTCATATAATGGACTTTCTGTATGACTGTGGGAAAGATGTCTGGCTTCCCTGCCCACTTGTAAAACAACCTAATGTGAGGAGAAATCTGTTAATCTGACATACTCTCTACTAGAAAAATTGGTCTATGTATTTTCTTGTTCTCCTAGAACCATGCTGTAAGATGACCCTGTCAAGGAAGAAGAAGGCTTCTGCTTAAAAAGCAGTCATGATTAATTCTTTTAGTAAAGAATATGGTAAAGGTTAAATCTCAGTATCCAACTCTAAAATGATCTGGAACACTTTATATTAAATTGAATCAAATAACTCAAGTATGGTTAATATTGCAGTTCCAAGATAAGGTCTTGATGATCTGTTTGAAAGATAAATGAATGTATGGAAGAGTAGAGTTACTATTTTCTGCATAGATTATTGATGATTACAGTGTTAACTGTTTCTTTCAAATTCCATCAGCCTCAGAAAGAATAATTCCTAAAATATCAGCAGGGATTACAGGATAAAATAGGCCGGGATAGCATAGTATTCCTGTATTTTTAAACAGTGGGGATATGATTAAATTGCAGGTGAGAGAATAAAACTTTTTATTATAGGAATGTAAAAAGGTAGATGGGATAAATTACTCCTTGAGGCACACATTTCAAGAATACTGCACAATCACACTGAGAGAATAGCAATATAACTTGCAAAGAAAGTATTAAGGACAAAGAAATTTGTGCAGAGATTTAAAGGTCTAATCATGTATGTAAGTACTTAATCTGTGGCAAAGTTTGAGACAGTTTAAATTGCATCTGAAAGACAAGGAAGTAGGCTTTGAGATTATCTCTGTTGCAGTTTCTAAGTAGAACCCCGGACTTTTTTTGAACTGTAAAACTATCTTGTCTTAACCAGCAGCACCTGGTTAACATGAGCTGGAATTAAAGGTATCCTTTACCAAAATCTCCAAAGTATTGGCTTAGGGAGAACTGTCAGTGTTTGCTGTGTTCCCAGCTCCAAGTGCTTTACCTCGCTCTTATATTCTTACTGTACTAGAAGTTTGAGAAATGACTGTCATGTAATTTGTCCTGCCAGTTTTGCATCCTCTGAGGATTTCTTTAAGCTGAGAGAATCCCATCGTTCTCAGACAGGTTTGAAAGCTTTCTGGAGACACGTTTGCCTCACACAGCAAAACTTGTGATGTACTGTGGTTGCTTACTGTCTATCTGAACTAGCTACAAAAGGAAGGTTTATGTTTGTAACAGTAAAGGAGGCTGTAGAACAAATCCCTAACGATTCATCAGAGTGCAGATTTTTATCTGTCTGTGGACTGGAAAAACTATAGTTTTATGGCTACAATTCACTGTGTCTTTGTTACTTCTATTACTTGTGTGTACGTCAGGGGAGGTTTAGATTGGATATTAGGAAAAAATTTCTTCACCAAAAAGCTTATCAAACATTGAAACAGGCTGCCTGAGGAAGTGGTGATTGCAGTCCCTGGAGGTGTTTAAAAGATGTGTAGACGTGGTACTTAGGGTCATGGTTTAGTGGTGGGTTTGGCAGTGTTAGGTTGAGGGCGGGTCATGGTTTAGTGGTGGGTTTGGCAGTGAAAGGTTGAGGGTTGGACTCGATGGTCTTAAAGGTCCTTTCCAACCTAGATAATTCTGTGATTCTATAAATACAATTACTATCAGTGTAAAGTTAATATACACACTTGAAAAGCACAAAGCCCTCTCTCCACTGTTGTTGGTCCTCTCTCATACAAATATTTTTACAGTATTTTGTGGTTTATACCATATATGTAATATTGCTTAAATATAGCAAATTAATTATTACTGTATAGTTTTACTGAAGTCACTAGAGCTTCTACATAGATTAGTGTAACATTTTATATAAAAATGCAAACAGGAACAAAAGAAAGTTGAGACTTTTTGCTTTATCAGAAGAAAGTTCCAGTATATTATTGAAATAAAGTACTTTGTCATCACATAAAAGAAATGAAGTAGCTTAGACTGCAACTTTCTCCAATACAGTTTGTTCAAAGCACAATATTTCAATCACATACATAAAAATATGTACTAGAACTGTAATTCTTGTATGTAAAGCAGGCAAAAAGGCCTGAGCTAGCTAATCAATCTCAGGTGAAATGACCAAGATAACTCTATTCATTTTTCTAGATTATTGGATCCACTTTCAGAAAAATACCATTACTAATTTCAGAAAAAATCCACAATGAAGAACAACAGAGGATTTCTATCCTGTTATGAATTTTTCTGACTTTTCACTTATACATTTGCTATGCTTCAAGGAGATTTTACCACATAGCCATTAATACGATTTCTGAGTTTCACTGTCAAATCCATGAGGCTCAAACAGTAAATTCACCCCTTGTGTTATTATAACGTAGTTTCCTAGGAAGAGGCTGTCCTGCTGTCGTATTTTACAAAACCCCAAACAAGCAAAAAAGCAAATAAGCTGTGGGGAAAAAAAAAATAAAAGCAGAAAAAGAAATGAGATACTGGAGATGATCACAGTTTTGTTACAGGAGACTTCTCAATTTTTTAAGTGTAGAGTCACAATTGTTTCCAAACATTTCTATACATTTATTCAGTGACTGATTTTCGCACAAGTAAATAATTTGTTCATAGCAAAGCACTAGAGTCTCTGGCAAACACTAAATGGTTCTTTTGAAGGTAGCTAGCTATGTGGTGGCGTGTGTTTTCTCCAGAAAATATCCTGGGATGGAGTTGGAACCATTACAAATACATTGTTACATGAAGAGACAGTAAGTATGTGAAGAAGCATATAGAAGAGAGATATGCAAGCCCTTCTCAGCTGGCAGTCTGTTATGACAAAACTAAAGAGAAGTGTGAATACCAGTAAGCTATTTTCCAGATGATAGCTTAGAAGTATGACTGTCAATCAAGGAGAAAGATGAAAGCTTTCAGAACAGGATTTTCTCACTGGTGTGATGAATTCCCACAGAGAATGTAAATTCCCATGTTTCTTCCAGAGAGCGTTGTCAACGCGTCATCAGGAAAATTGACTTCAGCAGAAATACAGAGCAATAATTTTTTGAGGAGGCTACTGATGAAGAATTAATTAACAGAGCTCCCCATCTACGTGTTATGGAGCAATTTATTGAGCAAGCCCCTCATCTTTAGAGTAACTGTCACCAAGTCTAGCAATGACCTTTGCATGATTTAAGATCAGGCCTGTTGCTAAGTGAGCAGGCTATATGATAATTTTGTATGTTTTTAGATATTACCTACGTGGTCATCTAATTAATAATCTTATTTTAAAGATCAAGTTTGGTGCATTTTTTGTTTGTATTTATCTGATGGCCATTGATTGCTGAATTAGGATAGTGGTGTAGCTAGTGCCCTAGTTCAGGAGGTTTATTTGTTTTTAAACTTTTGTTGGTGGCAATTGAACAACTGATATCCTTTGTGAAAGAACATGATTTTATTTCTAATTTGGAGGACTGTAACTTAAAACCATGGCTTGTTATATTTTAAAATCTCTTCTCAAGTTTCACTTGTCTGAAAATGTAAAAATAAGTGAAACTGAAGAAATGTTGGTACATATCCATTGTTTGTGCCTTCATGTGCCATTTTCAGTTTCTGATAAGCAGATATACAACCTGGTGAATATGAAGGAGCTGGAGATACCATTGGACTCTCTGAGTCACAATGATTCATCTTACGTGCTTTTTTCAGTAACTGGACCAGTTTTTGTTTCTCACCTATGTTATTTTTCATCATGTTTTTACTTGCAATTTTTTGTAGCTCATAGATAGGCAATTTCTTGGGTTTAAGTGTATTTTGAGGGTTTAACTTTAATTTGTTCCATTAGTATTTTCTGCTAATAGAACACAATTTTTGAAAGAGTGTTGAATCATGATTTTCAAAAGAAACTGAAGTTGATAACAGTGGTGCCAGAAGACAGATACTTACAGTAGCATATGCTACCAGCTTGTACAATCATAGCACACCTGCTTTGTCATGATCAGGGCAATCCTATGATATGATAATATCCTATAGATCTTTCTGTGCAAAGGAAGTCCTTTATACAGATGTTGCTGTTTGATAGGGAAGGCATTTACATAATTAACTTTTTTGTCCGTGCTTAGCTGTTACCCACTAGCCATATTATGCTGGAAGTAGCGTAGCGTTGCAAGACCCTCATTTATCTCAGCACATTTTTAATGATCCCCATAGTATATGATCAGAAATTCTAGTTCAGTTTCAGAAATAAGGTAAGGGAATTGCATCTGGCAGTTCCTAAGAATCACCTTAGAGGAAACTCCTGTTAAGATTTTTTACACTGTACTTTCTTTCAGTAAAGGTTACTGAATTGAATAGGGCACATTTATTATACTTTTTGTTATAGATCCTTTGTAGACTCATAAAAGTCCTCCTGCTTTTTTTGCATTTTGTTCACACCATTATTAGTGCTTTTATTTTAGGCTGAGATTCTGCAATGAAACGTTGCAGTACATCTGTAGCATTGCCTGATGGATGACAGAATTACTTACGTGCGGACTTTCTGTGCTATATGATGTCTTGCTCAGTAAAGACACGTTGCTCAAGATTAATATTTATTAACTACTGTTAATAGCTACCATTAATAACTTTATGTCTGTAGAAGAGGAAAAACCTCGAATTCCTGCCTCCCAACTGTCTATTCATTGATATAATTCTTTGTTGCACATACATACACTTATACATCAAGTAGATTTTCCTACATCCCACAATTTAACATAATCCTTGATATTTAGGTTGTGTTTCCAAAATTGATACAATTCTACCAAAAGAGTAGGTTGAGAGGTACTGTGTAGCATCACAAGGAATAAATTTTGTAGGTAATACAAAGTCATAGGTGAAAAAAGGACTACTATTTATTTGGTAATTATTACTATACTATAAGAACTTGGCCGTGCTCTAAAATTAATTACTGATAGAATTTACAGGGTTTATTTTTTATTTCAGTTCAATCAGAATGTCATTTTGTGAAATTAATTTTATTTAATGCTTGCTTTCTGTGTTCTCTTTGCTTATTATTTTCTGTTTGGACTCACGAATTGACTTTTCAAAATTTAACAGACGTAAATTTGGGATAAGTGCTTTAATAGAGAAAGAGACATGAAAATAAATGTGAGTACCATAAATGCACTTTTAAATTATCTGACACTTTTCATCACCGCTGGTATCATTGATGACAAAGTGTAATAACTTACTAGATACATCTTGAAAATGATTTGAAATTACCTTTTTATTCACATCCTAAGACTAACAGATGCACAGTTTTCTGTTTTATGAAAAACATGTTCAAATGGTAGTAAATTGTAAATGTGTAAAAGAATTTTAATTATAATCTTTAAAAATTACATTAACCAATAAAGTAGAATTTACAGATTGTCATAATCCAGAGTTTACTGCAAGTGTTCTGTGATTTGAGCACAGCAGATATTTTGTCTCAGAAAGAGTCAGGTCATCATGCATACATGAACTTTTAGTGGAGAGTCACAGAATCTCTCTTAAGCTGTGAAGCACACTCTGAAGAAAAATGTTGAAAGGAGAGAAGAAAACCTGTTTCTTGTATTATACAATATGACTGGATCACCCGTTAAAATGACAGTTCTGACCCTGTTCAACATTAATAAAAGTTCTAGTATTTTCCAGTTCAGTTCTTCACTCTCCCCTTGTTATGCCTTTCTTGCTCGATTTTTCTGAAGACTATAAGATAAATTGAATATAAATTTAATATAACTTAATATGCATTCGTATGTTACAGGAGTGTGCTACATGGTTGAATGGTTGTAGGTGTAGGAGAGAAAATGATCAACATAAGACCTAATCTTCCCAGGTTCAACCTCATGAAATCTCGTTACAGGACCATGGCAGCGTTTTCAGGAAGTTTTTCTTTTTTAAAATGTCTTACCATTGAACTTCTGTGGTAGAGAAAAGCATCTCATGAGTTTGATAGACTAAGGAGGAGGACACCTCTCTTGTCAAACTGCTAAGAAATGAAATGTGTATTTTAAAAGCTTCAATGTATTTTGTCTTGGAACATATGTCAGTTTAGAAAAGATGACACTTCCATTAAAGAGGATATCCAAATTGCTGTTCACAGTATTAAATTCACAGTTCCGTTCCAGCATATCCATTTAATATCTTTTGCAATAATATTTCAGGAAATACTTTTCCCTTATTGGTGGTGAATATAGTTTTATAGCTCTGGTGTCTAGGTACTTGGCGGCTTTCATTGATAAAATGTGTTTTGATCAGATCATTCCTTTCAAAGAGTGAAATATTTGGTAGGTTCATACTATATATTTTACTAGAAGAAATAATTAAGTGAGGTTTGTCTAAGGCAAGCATAACTCAGTCGGCAAACCCAGCACAGCTTCTGCAGAGCAGTCATTCCTTTTACAAGCTCAGCCCATCTTCCCTGCGTGTACGTTGCATCAGTGGGGGGTTAGACAGAATCAGGAGCTAAAACTCCTCTGCAGTGGGAGTAACAGTTACTGCTGATTTAACTGAATACATCTCTGACATTCTGCATGTGTGCAATACGGATAGGGAAGAAGCTAGTAGCAATCAAGGTATACTGTGGTATATTTTTACTGTTTCCTGAATTTTTCACTAACTTCTATTCTTCGGGATTCATGAGCTGTTCATTCCCTATTTGCCAACTCATTGAAACTTTCTTCAGCTTCTGCTAATAAGTAGAATAATGTTTAAATTTCAGATATCGGAGTGATTGGGATTGTCAATGCTGCAATTCAGTGCAATTCAGAAGTTATTTGGGGTACCAGGAAAGGGTTAATCATAGCAGCGCAGAGTAAAGGCAGACTGTTTGATCCTTAAGTCACACATACTATAATGTGTGTGGTTAATTCTTTGTTATTTTTAAGTAATTTTTACTGTTAAAAACAAATTGTAGTAGTGACATTACTAATGATCTTCTGAGTTTATATTTGCAGTTCAAAAATAATAATTAAAAAATTATTTCTGTTTTCCTGCATAGGATCTCAAAACATTTTGTAATATGCCATTATTCCAATGCACAAATGCAAAGTTTATCTGTGTGTCTTCTAATCAAAATTGTTTCTGGAGAGCTGCTCTTTGCATATTCAAATCAGAGCATTAGTCTCCAATATGACCTACCAGCTTGTTTTAAAGAAAAAAGAAAATTAGATGGAGTTGCCATTACATTGAAAACCTACCAAGAAATATGTTTCCTTTATTTATATTAAATGATATGCAAAGATGTATTGAAGCTAATTGGTTTCCTTTGAGAAATAGGTTCAGATGATTAAAGGAAGGTGTAAATTATTAGTAATAAAAAGATTTTAGGTAGATCTAACAGTCAGGAATAGCTCATTTCATCTGAAGTGTTAAAAGCACATAACAGCTTTTAGCCTGAGTGATTAATCTCTTGAGTTTTCCGTTTGGAAGCATGTATTCTTTCCAAAAGACCTTGCTAATAAGAATGTGTCATTAGATCCGCACCTCAACACAGAAGCGTAAGTTAAAAAGTTATTAGAATTACTTCCATGGACCCCTTAATGAAGGAAAGATGCATAGATATCCTGAAGGCTACAGAATTCAGCTTCAGTCTGCAGGATCGTGAATAGGGAGTACTGTAAAATCAGAAACAGAGTATTTATCTGCTGGAAATATACTCTTCTCCACAAATCCTTAATTACTCTTTTCTAATAAGAACTGACTTGGGATAACAGCAAAGTAGAAATACTGTTTTCTTCACTGAAATTTTAAATAAAAGCAGTAAATACCTTAATTCAAATTCACTTATGGTGGTGTTTTTTGATGCCTTACTTTTCACTACCAAGGACATTTGTGGGAGAATATGATCTTGCTGTGCTCTCGATGCGGATATGAACATCTGTTATTTGTTGCTGGACATTTAGCAAGTGCTAAGTTCCTGGGCATCATCTGTGGAAGGCTGAAATCAGCATGCAGAGAGCCTCTGGATGATAACAATGGAGGCAGAGATGCCATATTAAAAAATGTCATTTTAAATCATGGGAGATTCACCTAAGATCTTAGTACTTGTTCTGCATCTGCTTGCCTTCCTATAATGACAATACAGAGGTAAAGTAGTCTAAGATAATTATGATATTTAAGTGAATACCATTGTTCAATCACTTGAAATGTGTGTTTTTCTAATGACTTTCTTTAAAATGAGAAAATCTATCCTAAAAAAAGTTTATTTGTAAGGTTCTGTAAATGAACATCGTGTTCAATAAAATAAAAGAGCAGGATTTTTAAGTCTATTGGACTTTCTACACAGGGCTATTAGTGCTATTTTTATTTTTCTGTTTTGACCTTTGTTAGTATTTTTTATCAATATCTTTAACTTATATTCAGTTTAGTGCTGCTTTCACAATTCTTATTAATGATTTTCCAGTTCCACATTTCTCTTGTACCTAGCATTTTTTTACAGATAGTTTCACTGATCAGACTTTTTAAATTAATTGGTGATTTGGTTTGGTTTTTTTTAGGTGCCATCTAAATCAGCTAATGGTCTCCTCTGTGAAAATGGAAAACAGGTAGGAATACATTTGAGTATAATTCTACACTTTATAGCACTTTATGACATGAATGTCATATGTTACTTTTTACGTACTGATATATAAGCGCACAGGGAATCTAAACCACATGTATGTATGCATATAACACATCAAGGACAGAACTCAAAGGACTGTCAAAGAGTATAAGTGCCAGGTCCTTGACTTTTGCTCTACAAAGCCGCTCTACCAATGCTATGCAGACCGAAGGCCCTGTGGTTACAAAAGGCCTTTCTTCTAAAGCAGTAAATTATGAATGACACAGGCTTTGGCAGAGCTATGAAGGAATGTGACCAGGGACAGCTGGTCATTACCAGCCCATGACCAAAACAAGCTTGATGAGTCCAGTTGTATCCTCCAAAGCCTCAGAAACTAGAAATTGTCTCTCCCTGACCCACTTAGTTTCAAATGACAGTTTGGTCCATTGGTCTCCATGTACAATGGTCTACTGAGCCTAGGACATCCAAAGCCTCAGAAACTAGAAATTGTCTCTTCCTGACCCACTTAGTTTCCAATGATGAGGTGCCTGACAGTTTGGTCCATTGGTTTCCATGTACAATGGTCTACTGAGTTTAGGACATTGGCTCAGTTTGTGATACAGGTTAAGGTAACTCTCTTCAGCAATCCTAAACCAGTGCTATTATCTCTATAGCATCTTCATCCTACTGCTATTCTGCCCCACCTTTGTGTGTGAAGGTCCTGCAAGGTGGCAATCCTCTTGTGCACCCCCAGGAGTATTCTCAGCTCTTGTGCTGAAAGCGTACTCTCCAGCCAGATTGAGAGCTTTGAGAATCATAGTCCTTTTACACACCTTACAGTGGCCAGAGTACGGGACAAGAATGTAACAGATGTGGCATAAACTAGATGATGGATGGGTGAGTTATGTTTGAATGTTAAAAGCTGCACAGAATTTTAGTAGGTGAGTATATGTATTCACAGATAGATTTGCAGGTGTTAGAATATATGAGAAAACCACAGCACTAACTTTCAAGGTCAGTCTGACAATGCAGCTTGTTAGTGAGTACTGGTTTAAACTTACTTTCTATTATTCTCTTCCTCTTATATGTACGTGTGCTTGTGTACTTACTGAATTTGAGCATAGATGGCACGGTGTTGGAAATCCCAACTAGATTATTTATATTGCACATCTTAGAATCACAGTCACTGAGGTTGGAAAGGACTCTTGAGATCATCTAGTCCAATCTCTGTTGTTAAAAAACAAAGTTACTAAGTTTTATAAATGTGAAAGTTGCAAAAATTTCCAAAGAACAAAGTCTTTAGCACAGGGAATTTACAAACACTTACAGAAGTCGTGTTTTTCTGTTGCCCTTCGTTTCATCCTGTTGAACAAGGATTGTGATTCACAGACTGAAAATTAGCAAGCAGCAATTTTTCAGGTAATATTTGAATCACTGTGGAACATTTTTATCTTTTTTGCTAGGAGCAGCCTATGTAAAAGAAAAATTAATTTGCATGGTTGCAAAATCAGAAATGATTGAAGAGAAGAAAGGAGAAGATTTCTGTGCTAACTAGTTAGTTGTATTTTTTAATCTAGTGTTAAAAGTCAAAGCTGAAGGTTTCCTTTCTATAAATTAAATGTAAAATATCAGAATGAAAAGCTATTCCTCTGTAATCGTTACTTTTGAACACATGGTAATATATATTGGCTAAAAAAAACATGGAGAACGCAAATAATTATTTCAGCAGATCACTGCATGGCTGAAACTCCAAAAGGTTCCAATTAAAGTGTTTGAAAGCCATCCTGTAGGCTAATTGTGTTTCCTCAAGCCCCAAGGCAACTCATGATGTCTCCATGGCAACTCTTCTTTACTTTTTTTTATTTAGAAAACTGTTTATGCTTCATACTTCACATATTATTTGGTATAACAAAAACCTAATACTGGAGAAGTTTAATAGTCAGCAGCTTTTCCTTTTGCAGTATTTCCCTTAGTGCAGATATTACAGTTGTGATTTGTGATCTTAACTAGATTTTTATAATCAAGAAGTGATCATTACATTTTCTTTTTGGACTGTTGTGATCTTAACTAGATTTTTATAATCAAGTGATCATTACATTTTCTTTTTGGACTCACTTTTTTTTATTTAGAAAACTGTTTATGCTTCATACTTCACATATTATTTGGTATAACAAAAACCTAATACTGGAGAAGTTTAATAGTCAGCAGCTTTTCCTTTTGCAGTATTTCCCTTAGTGCAGATATTACAGTTGTGATTTGTGATCTTAACTAGATTTTTATAATCAAGTGATCATTACATTTTCTTTTTGGACTCAAAAATACTTTCTTGGTAACAAAGAAAATTATTTCATATTTTCTTACATTATTGTAGTGACAATTCAGCAAATTCTAACTGCTCTTTGTGTGCAATTTTCATGTTAATTTAGCAGAGGTATCACAGCTGTGATAGTGATGGACATCAGTATCAAATTTGAGCATGATGAACCAGATTCTTTTTTTTTTTTTTTCATCCATTTCATGTGATTTGTACCTGGTATTTCATTGACTATAAACTGGTGCAGAATTTGGACTAATATACTGAAATTGAAAAGGAAATCCAAGTTACTGAGAGTGAATAGGAACCTGCAAAAGCCCTCTCCAATGTTCATATTCAGGAGATGAACATCCAGAGTGTATTTGCCTTCCAAATGAACTTGCTAAATGACTGCAGACAACTCATTTCACCTCTGTATCTCAGTTCCTGCATCTACACGTGGTATTAATGATTTGTTTTTGCAAAGCACTGCAACATCTGCAGTTCTGAGAAGAGATGCATTATAGCTCAATGCTTTTCACTCTTAGTGAATACTAACCAACTTACTTTCTGGAAATATTTTGCTGTCATCAGTTCTTGCCCATTAGTGTTAATTTACACCAGGGATACCAAGACCGTGGCCATTTCAGTCACCTAACAGCTTTTGTACTTGCAGTGATCCTAGAGAGCTAGTCAGCAATTTGAGTTCTGGCTTCCTGCTTATTTTTGTCAATAAGGTGTTTTTTCCAAGGTGACCTAATTGTATTTCTTCATATTTGACAAAGACATGGTTGGAGAGGTTTTGGCCAGCTGTTACTACCTGTACTCTTGCCTCACAGCTAAAATTTGTGCCAACGTAGCTCATATCACATGAGCTTAAAGTGACTGGGAAGGATTGTATCTTCTGCGTGCGGTCTTTTGGAGGGGACTGTGGTATGAACTGAATAAAGAGGGATAACAGAGAGTGACTTCTAGTCTGTGAGGGTTCTGGAGCTCATAGCAGGACTCTGAATTCAATAATCAGTTTGGGGAAACAGTAGTAATGAGATCTCTGAGCAGTTCTGGCCAACATCTGTCACGGATGTTTTAGAGATGTTAGATTCTGTTGTATAAGTGAGGATGGGGAAGAAATCTCTTTGACCTGCTGGAGTCTGCTCCACACCTATTTCTGTAATTTTATGGTAGTTTTCAATAAGGTATAATTTTTTTCCTTTTTTCTTTTTAAAATTCTTGCTTAAGTATTTACAGAGGGGTGGTTTTTTTCCTTCAAAGATTTGAGTGTAAAGTTTGTGTGACTAACACTTCACTTAATTACAACCTTAAATGTAATCACTTATTTAGATGGATTATCAAATTGAAGTCTGTCCTCTCAGTGCCCCATTCTGCCTCCTTCACCATCTCCCTGAGAAATATGAGACCAGCATAGTGATGACTTATCTTGCTGCTTCTGCTGCGGTAGTGTTTAGATGCATCAGTGAGGAATATTTTTAAGAACATTTCCTATATTTTGAATTAATCTTTAATAAATCAGCAAACTGCTGTGTGACCTTGACCAAAAATAACATTCTTCAGATACCTAATACAGAGGAAGCAGTTCCCAAGCATCTTAGAGAATATAAATTGTTGGCCAAGAGTAATCATCCAGTAATGATCACATCTATAAAGAATTTGTAATTTGTTTTTTTTTGGAAAATATACAAACAACACCCTTTTCGAAACTGTGCAATAATTCATTTATCAGTAGCAGCTTGATAATAACAAATTGTCTGTGTATATTCTAGCATGTACTAATAAGGAATTTCAGTGCTAGTCCTAGAGAAGTATAGTGGAAAGCACAGTTAGTGATGCATTGGTTATGCCTGAATGCCAGTTGTTTACCGTACTTCTATTAAAGCAGCTAAACAACTTGCTTGTGTTTTTTATTTGCACATATAGCACAGTTATAAATGTGTACATTTCTATGAAACTGAACACAAGCTAGTTGTTAAACAGTTGGCAGGAGAGAAACATGTTTATTGTAGTCTTTTTTGATTTGTTTTTCTAATAGCAGCAATATGCAAGAACATGCTATAAAGTGAATGCGTACCATTTATAATGGCATTGCTTTTTCTAAGACATAGTAGCAATAGCCTTGGTGGTATCTATTTAATGTTTACATTTAATATCACCAAAGAGATAAGCTTTAATGTTCTAGAAGTATTGCAGATGTACAATAAACGACAGTCCCTTCTTGAGACTCTCACATGGTCTACTTAATCTAATCATGATTTGTTAATGTGAGTTATTTATTACAAATGACATTTCTTATATTTGACATCTCCATCTCTAAACTCTTCCTTTAGATCAGGAGCATTCAGAGTTAAGGCTTCAGCCTTTTTTTCTGTCCCCCCCAAAAAATAATGAAGCGTGATTTGCTTTATGAGCTTCTGGGCGTCCTGAAGAAGCCCGAAGAGAACAGGGGAATTGCATGCTATTTGTCAGATGGGTAATTGTAGAAATCATAACACTAATTATACACCTCCTAAAGACTCATCTGTGCAGACAGAAAACTTGGTAGAAAAAATCTGGCTGCTTTCTGGTGCGTTCTCGGTGCTCCTATGGCACAAGATAACAATAGAGAATGTGCCTTCAGAATTATTTGTAATATCCATTTTAGATACCTTTAGCAGGCCTAATGGATTCTACATCTATAGAAATGCTGAGTTTTGCCCCTTATATTATACAGGATATTTCCAAAAGAGAAAGAAAAAATGAAACAGAAATGAAAATGGAAAGTATTCAAGAATGCATAAACCTCTCCTAATAGCAATTTTAACTCCTTTGGCCAAATTTCATTCTCAGAAACACAAATGTTGACTTCATTAAGCCTTTTGAGCATGGCTCTTACATTGTATTGAGCCTCTAGGCTTAATTTGAAATGAATAGAAGTTGAACAGTAGGTGGAAATTTCTCTTTCTTAAGTAATATTTGTATCAGGTAGGATGTTTCAAATTACGAATTTAGATACCAATTAAAACATAAATATGCAGGCCACAAGGAGCAATGATCATTGACCAAAAATCTAAATATAAAATGGTGGGATTGGGGTTAGGGATACTGAATGAATTAAAAAGATTCTAAATAAGAATATAAGCTCCTTTTTTCCTAAGCAAAAACTTATGTGGAATAGAAACAAACAGTTAATTAGCATTCATTTGGTAATATTCCTGGTCTGGAGGTCTTTGTATAATGTGCCTACAGCCCAAGGTGCCCTTAACTGTTATAAGTCTCAAAGTCAGTTTAAAGAAAGAAACAAAACAAAACATAAAAACATGGTGTCAGTAATGTCTAACATCAGTTGGTGTTCTTTTATTTTTTTTCAGACCTTGAATACAAGCAAAAATCAAACTAGTAGATCTCACACGTTCTTTTATTTTTTTTCAGACCTTGAATACGAGCAAAAATCAGAAAGTTTTGCTTGCACAAACATCAAACTAGTAGATCTCACATAGTCAGTTTAAAGAAAGAAACAAAACAAAACACAAAAACATGGTGTCAGTAATGTCTAACATCCGTTGGTGTTCTTTTATTTTTTTTCAGACCTTGAATACAAGCAAAAATCAAACTAGTAGATCTCACACGCAGTGCCTACCTCATTTTATTGACTAGTGCTATATTGATACCTTTTCTTAGTACAGCACTAAACTTTGGGGCAGTAATTGTGGAAGGGTAGAGAACAATGGAAATAGGGGAAAATGCACAAAATGTAGCAAAAAGGGATTCCATTTCTTTTCTTCATCTTTTTATTAGTTTTCCATTCCTTTTGTCCGTGTATTAAAAAGATGAGATAATTCGTATGATTGTCATTAATTGACTAATAACCTTAAAATAAAAAGTCTTGTTGATGTTAGGTATAAGAGGTATAAGAGCAAGCTTAGGGAAGAAATGTAGTTGTGGTAAAATCTGGATGTCAGCTTGGAAACAGAACCCCTGCTGGACCTTCGGTTTTATTGCTGCTACCTCATACAATTCACTGGTGCAGAAATACCACGTAGCATAGGGATTGCAACTAAAGATAGGGAAGGAGCAGTAGGAATTGATTAACTCATAAGAAAAATAGCATCTAGGTGCCATTAAAAGACCTTAATTAAAAAAAAGGGGTAGGGAAGGGGGAGGAAAGGAAACACTGAACTCACAGAAACATTGCTTTTTATGGCTGCATTTTTAGCATTTTTTCAGAGGTGACAATTACTGTTGAAAAAGAGCTTCTGTAATACATCTTTTTTCCAATATTGAATATGGAACAGTGTGTCTGTGAGTACAGATATACATAGATACAGGGCTAATATTGAAAGATTTTTAGCATGGCTTCACTCATTTAGTACATATATTAATTCCCATTTAAACTTTATCTGATCTTTTCTTTTAAAGCTAAATTTCTCTGGAAAGGTAATGGAAAATAACCTGCATTGTTTTTTCATTAGTTACAAACATCATCTGCTAATTTAAATCTACCTGCGGTCGGTTACGCTGTACTATAGGGGCACATAAAAGCAGATGTGATTATCAGAGAAATAAGCATTCTCCTTTTGGGTAAAGAAACAAGCAGATTCCGTCTCTTAGGCCTGAGGATGTAATGAAGTATCAGAAGACCCAGTAAATCCTACATTGGTGTGATGGTTCCACATCTTCCTGATTTAGGTCAGGGTTTAAGGACCACAGCAGAGTCCTCAACGCAAGATTTGTACTTTTCACTTCTGAAATGTTCTTTGGTATTTTAGATATATTGATCGCAACTTAGGTATATCGATTACTACTGATATTAAGAAAACATATTCCTCCTGCAGACCACCAAGGGAAGAAACCATGCGCTCACATGCATGCACGTTTACAGTATGTAGGGCAGTTAAATGGAGTAAATAATCAACTGGTTTGGAAGATGGAAAGCATAACATTATTATGGTTTCTTAGCATCAGAAACCATGGAAGCTAAGAAAATTTTCCAGGAGAAACAGACTGGAGGGATGCTGATGTAGGTTCATCTTTAGAACCAATACCCGGCTGCTGATGTAATAAACTAATGTAGCATTTCATAACACGATTTGTAGTTTATTAGGTAGAGTAGTCCGATTTTGGAATCCTGAAGTAACAGATGAGATACTTTCCTCCATTTTCATTTCTATATATATTTATATCACTTTGCTTTTTTGTTTCATTTATTTTGGAGCCTTTGGAGATCTTCTTTGACAACCCATTAAAGTTGTCAGGATTTTTTCTACATCATTGCCTTTAATTCTAGCCCTGTCTCATTTTTTCCATCATATTCTCCTCTCCATCTCTCTTGCTGTTGCCTTTTTTTCTTTCTTTTTTCTTTCTCTTGCTGCTTTGCTTTCTGATTCTTGACTTGAAGTAAGATTTTTCTCCATATGATGAAGAATTACAGACATGATTTACATGATATTTGCTTTCATAAAATACAGATATTTATTCCAAATTGTGAGCAAGAGCCTCTGAGTAATGTGCTTTAAGAGTATCTGTTGAATACCTGGAGCTTCAGCAGAACATTGATTACTACTCTGATAATGTTGTTCACAGTTAAAAAGACTGTCAGTAATGTAGAAAAGAAAAGACAAGCAGAAGACCAGTCTGAATTTGATGTGAGGAGAAAGCACACTGCAATAAAATAAAATCTCTTAGTAGCAAAGCCTTGTAAAAACAAACAAGGCTTAAAGCTGGGGGTGTATTTATTATGGCATGTGTTGCAGAAGCTTAACACTATAGATATTTTTACTCATGATCTCTTGAATAACTAGGAAATATATCAAATAGATACTGTTTATGTATAATATAAACAGACAGATAGATAGATGTAAAATGTCTTGAGCTGTTTAAGATCATGCCCCTGAATTTGTTGCACTTAGATGGGACAAGATTTTCAAATCTTGAGTAATCTTGAATGTCTATGGTCTCATGTGGCAAAGTGACTTGTGGTAAGCCCTTGCTAAAAAATATATTTATCCCTTCCTCTAAGTATATTATCAGCTTGGCACCAAAAATGGAAGCACACTGAATCAGTAAAACCTGTTAATTTTGCTTTAAAAGGAATTCTTGTAGAGAAAATTCTCTGCCTCTTCACCTGGGGGCTTCTGATGCAGAAAGGTCAAGAAGACAGAGCTCAGAGGATCATGATTAGGGGCACAGAGTCTAGTTGGAGGTCTGTAACAGGTGGTGTTCCCCAGGAGTCGGTACTGGGTCCAGTCCCGTACAATATATTCATCAATGACCTGGATGAAGAGATAGAGTGTACCCTCAGCAAGTTTGCTGATGACACAAAACTGGGAGGGGTGGCTGACACACCAGAAGGCTGTGCTGCCCCACAGCGAGACATGGACAGGCTGGAGAGTTGGACAGAGAGGAACCTGATGAAATTTAACAAGGGCAAGTGTAGGGTGCTGCACCTGGGGAGGAATAATCCCATACACCAGTACAGGTTGGGGGCTGACCTGCTGGAGAGCAGCTCTGGGGAAAAAGACCTGGGAGCCCTGGTGGACAACAGGATGACCATGAGCCAGCAATGTGCCCAATGGCATCCTGGGGCACATCAAGAAGAGTGTAGCCAGCACATCGAGGGAGGCTCTCTTTCCCCTCTATTCTGCCCTGGTGAGGCTGCATCTGAAGTACTGTGTCCAGTTCTGGGCTCCCCAGTTCAAGGATGACAGGGAACTGCTGGAGAGGGTGCAGCAAAGGGCTACAAAGATGATGAGGGGACTGGAACATCTTTCTTATGAGGAAAGGCTGAGGGACTTGGGTCTTTTTAGTCTGGAGAAGAGAAGACTGCGGGGGGATCAGATCAATGTCTATAAATATTTAAAGGGTGGGTGTCAAGAGGATGGGGCCAGTCTTTTTTCAGTGATGCCCAGTGACAGGACAAGAGGTAACAAGCACCAAATTGAACTTAGGAGGTTCCATCTGAACACGAGGAGGAACTTTACTTTGAGGGTGGCAGAGCACTGGAACAGGCTGCCCACCTCCACAGAGGTGGTGGAGTTTCTGTGTCTGGAGACATTCAGAACCCACCTGGATATGTTCCTGGGCAATCTGCTCTAGATGGACCTGCTCTCGCAGGGGGGTTGGATGAAGTAATCTCCAGAGGTCCCTTCCAACGCTTATCATTCTGTGATTCTGTGATAAGGGGTTTTATAACAGGAGAACACAACTAATAAGAAGAATCATTAGCTGTATTAATTACTGCTCCTTCAGTGGTGTATGTGCACTGGCTTGGCAGGTTATGAGGAATGTTTCCATTAAATATTGTTATGAATGGGACAAATGGACAAGAAGGTTCTGCAGTATAGTTGTCATATGATTGCAGTGTAACTTGTCTGAAAATGCAAGTTAATTGTAGCATGACTGCTTAATAATAACAGAGCTGTTTTCATTAGCTTGCATGGTAAGTCACATTTGCTAACTCATGAATGATAAGCCCTAGGGAAAGTTATTAATTTGTTGTTGAACACTGTCATTCCAGCCTCTGATGGGCTGAGGCAACAGAATATAGATGTTGAATGGTTAGAAATGTGAGGTGGCAGGAATTGCCTGTGGTTCAGGAAGGATCTGACAGAGACTATTAATACCTTCCCTTGCTACCATTCAGTCATTCTGCTTCTATTCTGACACCCATGAGTGCAACATATCCCTCCAAAAAGGATGGCTTGCACACTACCAAGTTAATAATGCCAAGTTAATAATATCCTTAAAAAAGGATTTATTTTTTTTTTTAATACTGAACAAAAAGAAGCACTGCACTCTTTTGTTAATGTCCTAGCTCTGTCTACCCTATGTGTTCAGGTCCTTGTATTTTATGTATAAAAATAAATGAATAGATAAGAACCATGTTGACCAACTTGTTGACTTAGTATTTTATAAACTGAAGCATATATTAAACTAGGTATTTACTTACCTCAGTGTAGTCAATATCAATATTCCAGGTAGTATTAGTGAGTACAAAAATAGACCATAAAGTTGTTTTTGCTTGAATTAAATTAGGGTACAATAGATTATTCTTTCAAGAAGTTTGAGCCTGTTGAAAACATTTATGGTTTGGTTTGTGGTTTTTTCTTTTTGTTTGCATGAAAAGTGCAATAAAACTTGACTAAAATGTTTTAATGAGTCACTGAGGGACTGTACTAATGCCTTCATCTGTTAGATTATATGCAAAATGAAGGACTGTATCATTCAAACTCAGTGATCTGAAACAGAACGTAAATCTCTAACAGGGACTGTTCTCAGCAATTAGGAAGCAGTAACTTGTTTGAAAGACAGAGACTCCATGTTAGTCTAGACTAAAGACATTTTAGCAAGATAATGGAAATAATCCTTCAGAAACTAGATGGAGTCAGTAGCACTTTGTGTTCTTTCAGTTTCTCAGGAGATGGCCAGAAGGTCTCAAAAAGATAAGTATTTAGAATTATTAGAATTATAATTCTAATTGTTAGAATTATATAGAATATAGAACTGTATTAGAAAGAAGAGATCTAATTCTGCCAGTTCAAAGGACTTGCCTTTTCAAAGCTATAACTTCAACAAGATTACAGCACAGCTTGAAACCACCATGGAATCCACCATGAGAGCTCACACTCACCAGATACTTAAAATTGCGCAAACAGAAAAGCCAAAGTGTATTAGACCTTTAGAAATTCAATAATCATAGATCACGTGAAGAATGCATGAAAATCACTTGAGGTCTAGATGCACCTAATATGGATGGGTTAATTCACTCTCTGATTTCTGAACACTCAGATTTCTTTAGATTCTTTCTCAGAAACTAAGTGAAAGCTGAGGGTGTCTTGGTTCTACCTTGGTTTTAAGGAAAAATACTGAGCATGTAACACTGATGAAAAAATTGTGATGTTTTGTGTCACTAATGGCCAGAATGGATTTAAAGGCATGAAATAGACATTTGGATGGAATTTTTGTGCCTAAATCCAAAGCTGCAGTTTTGAATATTTTTGTTCTATTAAGATATTTAAGATAAGTGAGGTTTGCAAAAGCATTAAATCTGTGAGATACCAAGATTTTAAGTGACTTGCCAAAATTACATGTGGAGAATCAGTGGCTGAAGAAGACCTGGATATCCAGTTACATTTTATATGAAGAAGACAATGAACAAAATACAGAAACATGAGCCGACAATGTGCGCTCACAGCTCAGAAGGCCAACTGTGTCCTGGGTGGCCTCAAAAGAAGCATGGCCAGTAGGGCAAGGGAGGTGGTTCTCCTCCTGTACTCTGATGAGACTCCCACCTGGAGTATTGCATTGAGCTCTGGAACCCTCAGTACAGGAAAGACATGGCCGTGTCGAAGCGGGTCCAGAGGAGGCCATAAAAATGATCAGAGGGCTGGAGCACCTCTCCTATGAGGACAGGTTGAGAGAGTGGGGGTTGTTCAGCCTGGAGAAGAGAAGGCTCTGGGGAGACTTTATTATGGCCTTTCAATACTTAAAGGGGGTTCATGAGAAAGATTGGGAAGGACTTTGTAGCGGGGCCTATTGCTATAGGACAAGAGGTAAACTAAAAAAAGGGTGGATTTTGACTAGATAGAATGAAGAAATTTTCAATGATGGTGGTGAAGCACTGGCACAGGTTGCCCAGAGAGGCTGTAGATGCCCCATCCCTGGAAGCATTCAAGGTCACGTTGGATGGGGCTCTGAGCAACCTGATGTAGTTGAAGATGTCCCTACTCACTTTGGGGGGTTGGACTAGATGGCCTTTAAGGGTCCTTTTCAACCCAAACCATTCTATGATTCTATAAATCTATGAAACAGTGTTGGACCAGGTCATATCATGGACCAGAACATGGGTTTAACTCTTCCAAACAACAGACAGAACCTTGACTGTGATTTTCTTTTTTCATTCTTTCACTTATTCAGCCACTCCATTTCACTCCATTTCTTCCCTGCAAACTTCGGAAAAATGGATGCTCACATAATGTGTTATTACATTATAGTCTAACCTATTACCACATTAGTTAGTGGCTTTGTGTTCTTTTGGGAGGTGGCATCTGGTAGGTTTGAAACCCCCAGCTAACATAGGACTTGAAGATCCTATATACATTTTTATTTCTCTACTATCTATTCCAATTATAAAAGAGTATGGCCATTGATTCAGGTCAGAAGTTCACATTTTCTTCATAGCATCTGGGTATAATTAGTTAATACCTACCATTATTACAAAATCTACTTTATGTCTGGCTGGTCTGACTCATTCCAATTAGCATTCCATTGTGAAGTGTGCTTCATCCTAACTCCAAAGAGGCCGTTTTCATGAAACATCAGAAGTTTCATGAAAAAATATTCATTACAACACCCTTCATAATTGTTAGATTTTGTATTTGTCATTTGATGCCAAATAACTGCATAATGCTGAAAAGAGGCAAACAGCTATGCAATGATACGTTAAAAGATCTGAAGCAGAAGAAATTGTTACTTCAGAAAAGTTACAAGCTATAGTATCTTTTACTATTTCATTTTAACTGTAACTTAGCTTCAGTATTTTCACATTAATTGCTGAAGTCATATTTAATTGATTGTACACTGGCAGACTTTATTCAAATCTTAAGAGCTAATTTAGGAAATAATATTAAATGGCAAATATTCTCTAATACAACAGTTTTGTTTTATAAGTTTACAAGTATTTTTATGATTTCTATTATAACTGTCCTTTGACATTGCCAGTAATTTGGATGATCACAGTTGTAGAAAATGTTGAAGTTTATAATTTCTTAAATAATGTTTATTATGTTTTGTAAATGTTGGCATATTTACAACTGGGAACACATAATGGTGGGTTATTAAAAAATCATCTATCTCCATTTTCTCTGAATTAGTTTCAAGAGTAACTTAGATTGATAACGCAAAAATTACTTTTTTTTTTGTTGTTGTTGTTAATTATAGGATAAACTGTCACTCAACCCTTGCCATCTACATAGCTTGGCTTATTTCACAAGTGAAAGTATTTATCCCTGATTTACAGAGAGGGAAATTGAGGCATGGGTTGATGACTTAAACTTGTGGAAACCAACATCATAAACAAAGGAGTAAAAGCCTATGTTCTTTTTCCATCACTGGCACCCTGTCCATTTCATCACCCTGATAGAAGGAAAACCATCTAATGGGATTCCAGATGAAGTTGTAGACAGCAGCTTTTCCTCTGAGGCAGCACTGGGTCTGACTTCATTATTAATACCCAAGAACTTTTATGGATAGGCTTGGACCTGGAGCTGAACTTGAAGACTTATGTCTATTGTCCAGTTTCAGTGGTAGGAAATACTAGAAACTAATTTGCAGCTGTGCCTCTTGGAAATGATCTCTCATTGATTGTCATTTCCATGGTTATGTTTAAGGCTTAGAGCTTCAAACACATTCTTATGAATTGGTATGAATATTCACATTTGTATGAATGAGCCATGCAAAATTCATCCTATAAAGTAGTTATTCTGAAGGACCTTTTCTGATGTGGTGGGCAGGACCAAGGGTAACATTACTTCTTTCTGAGAAGGTGAAGAAAAATGGCTGGTCCTTTGAAATACATTTTGCTAGAGAGGACATGATTACTGGGACAGATTTTGAATAAATTCTATGTGTCTGTAGAAGAAATACTCTTCTAATGGAAAATATACATACCCAGGGAAAACCTTCTATGTATGTGCAGTTAAAGGAGTTACAAGGAGGCAGAGAAAGGAGGAAATAACTTGTAAAAGGATGAATGATGTAAGATTATTTTGGAGATGAGCAGTAGACCTGCACAGTACTTTTCTTAGTATTTCCCAAGATATGTCCTGTGTTTTTCATTTTATTGGCTTAAGGGAAATGAATTTAGCTTTTATTTTCAGAGTAGAAATCATGGCACAGAATAGGAATGCCCAGTGTAGGTAGTGCAGAAGAAAATGTCAGGGACTGAAGGCATAATACTCATACTAGATTGCATTCATTTTTCTAAAGTGATGCTGGAATTCATTCATGCAGTTCAGCAAAACTCAAATCTTTGTATTTCAGAGATGTAGTACAAGGCTTTTTTCAGTGACGTGGTGAATGACATGAGGATGCATGATGGAATAAGGTCACCTTCATTGGCTTGATTTGTTCAGTATCCTCTGTATAATCAGTAGTGATGTCCATTGCTTCATGACGCCAAGAAATTGGAAATGGATTTATGACTGATGTAATTAAAAAGTTAACATTAAAGAGGATTTGTTTACAGGATTACCTAGCAAATAAAAGTTGTAGTTAAAAGATGAGGTGAAGAAAAATGGCTGGTCCTTTGAAATACATTTTGCTAGAGAGGACATGATTACTGGGACAGATTTTGAATAAATTCTATGTGTCTGTAGAAGAAATACTCTTCTAATGAAAAATATACATACCCAGGGAAAACCTTCTATGTATGTGCAGTTAAAGGAGTTACAAGGAGGCAGAGAAAGGAGGAAATAACTTGTAAAAGGATGAATGATGTAAGATTATTTTGGAGATGAGCAGTAGACCTGCACAGTACTTTTCTTAGTATTTCCCAAGATATGTCCTGTGTTTTTCATTTTATTGGCTTAAGGGAAATGAATTTAGCTTTTATTTTCAGAGTAGAAATCATGGCACAGAATAGGAATGCCCAGTGTAGGTAGTGCAGAAGAAAATGTCAGGGACTGAAGGCATAATACTCATACTAGATTGCATTCATTTTTCTAAAGTGATGCTGGAATTCATTCATGCAGTTCAGCAAAACTCAAATCTTTGTATTTCAGAGATGTAGTACAAGGCTTTTTTCAGAGACGTGGTGAATGACATGAGGATGCATGATGGAATAAGGTCACCTTCATTGGCTTGATTTGTTCAGTATCCTCTGTATAATCAGTAGTGATGTCCATTGCTTCATGACGCCAAGAAATTGGAAATGGATTTATGACTGATGTAATTAAAAAGTTAACATTAAAGAGGATTTGTTTACAGGATTACCTAGCAAATAAAAGTTGTAGTTAATAGTTAAAAGGCAGACCAAAGGAAATACTACAAAGCCCTGAAGTCTCCATATTGCTGGTACTTCTGGAAATGGGGCATTTCCTTGTGTCCCTGCTGTTGTTGTGCCTAGTGCATTCTGCCAGAATGCTAGTCCGCTTCAGTGATGCCACGTGCACGTATATTTATGTTGTGGGAGCAATTAGATGCTTCAGATTTGAAAGATTGAAAATGTTACTGTTGTTATAACTTCTATCATTGATAGCCAATCCTAGAAGGATTCATCACAGTTTGGAAAAAAATGAGTGCAGAGGAAATCTGCTGGTGTTCTGAGTGCACAGCTTTGGACACTTCTCAGTGGGTTCCTATTCAGTGACCTTTGTCCGAGCATACATGAAATCTTGAAGTGGAACTGTAACAAGCTGAAACTTTCTATTTGTGGATCTAGAGGAAAAATAAAAGAAAAAGAAAACAAAATACCCATGCATAGTAGAAATGATAGGTTAACTTTTTTTAAAACAAAATCGCCAACCATAACCCTGGCCACTTTATCAACTTTTGGGTGAGTGTCTTGGAGTGACTCAGATTAAAAGGTCTAGGCATCTCAGATCTGTGTTTTATGGGTATTAATGGCCACTGATGGTACAGGCCAATATCCACACATTCTTGTCCCCTGAAAAGTGGTCAGAGGTAGGTGGTTCTTGGCCATACCATAAAAGTTAAAATTACAGTCTAAGTCTTTTCTTCATGTGCACTTAAGTAGCCAATGCCTCTTTCTACTTGTGTTATCCAAACTTCACTCTCTCACAGGCTTTCCAGATGTTTGGTGCATTGCTTCTTCAACTAGCACTCTGAAAATCTAAGTCAGGCTTTTTTGGAATGCCTAACATGGTAAGCCTCTCAAAGTTCCTAGAACATAAGCACTGAATAATAATCATGTTAAGTTTGAAATAATTCTGAAGCTTTTTGCTCTTAATAAAAGAAGACACAGCTGTAAATGGAGTTGTCAGTTCTTTTTATCATGGATCCAAGCTATACATAGTAAATTAGCATTGGTTAACTGCTGCTTTTAGAAGTAAATCTATGACTGGCTTCTGGTCACGTTTCTGTTGTTGAGAGGTGTGTTTTTCAAGTATCTATGCAGATTGCTGAGGAACATTTGATATAAGTAGTAAAATGGATGAGAATAACATTTTTTCAAAGATAGTTACGTAGTCCCTGGTTTCTGTTGAAGTAGCTTTGTGACAAAAAAGCAGTTTTGCCAGATGACAGACAACAGAAATTTAGTGACTTGAACAATGCTATCCTTTATAAATACTCCCTATTAGCTGCACAACATGGGTTCAGTAGCTGAAACCCCATACCAGCTAGCCAGCTGACTTCCCAAACTCTCTTTTTCATTCTATTGAGAAGTAAACAAAACAGCTAGGTTTACCTTAAGTGAATTAATAAGATGACTACATAATTGATTTTTTTAAACAATTTTCTTGCCATAATCTGATTGCAGCAAAACTGGAGTCAGTAGAATGTCATTAAGGGAAGTTGGATAATAGTTCTCTGTCTAGATACCTTCCTTTGGCCATCAGTAAAGGGATGAAGAATTCTTTACACTGGAGAAAAAGAAGTCTTTGTGTCAGGGATTATCTGTATTTAAGACATTGCAGCATAAGGGAAAAAATTGGAAAAAAAAGGTCTCACACAGTTTTCCTAGCAGCTTCAAGGCACCGAGAGTGGTGTGAAGGCTTTAAAGGCCCATAAGAGACGAGTAAATGTCTCCTCCACCTACTCTGGTCTGGTGGTTCTTTCTAGAAGTTCCCCAAAAGGGAACACTGAGTTCTCCGCTGACTCCCTGCAGAGCATCCCTGGCATTATGCTAGTTTTGAACTGTCACATTTGGCATAGAAATTGTATCAGTAGGTGGAAGAAGATCAAGAGCAGACCAAGTATATTTTCCCAGCTCTTCAAATATATACTTTGTCTGACACACAGCCCTGGGCCGCATAAAGATGATGTGTGTTTCTGCTACCGTTCTACTGTCCCATTCCTTTGATAAGTGTAGCAGAATGAAGAGTAGGGTTCAAAAGTTTTATGAATGTCAGACGTGTGTGGCTAGTTGCAGGAAAAAAAGGTTGACATTAGTGAAGGTAGAAACTGGGAAGTCTGGGTAAAATTCTGGAGTAAAAAACCTGTGCTGCCAGACTGAAGTTGTGGTGGCAGATGCAGCTTGGATTTGTGTGGTACCCTATGTTACACATAGGTTTGAGTTGAATTGGCATTTATTGCACCTACTTGCAGTGGATAAACAATACTTGATTTTATCCCTCAATTAGCAACTTGGCAATTGAATGTTATTTCATTGATAAAAGGCTCTGTGTGCACTTCTGATCTCCATAGAAGTAGAATGCTTATGCCATTCAATAGATGTGGTAATTTTTTACATGGAAACAAATTTGTGTAGGTTCAGGAATTTGAGAACCTGTGAAATTCTGTTTATGAGGAGTATTAGATGGTGATGATTTAATTGGTGGTTGAGCGTGCGGACAAACTATGCATACAAGATATTTTCAATAATTCTGTCTTTTCATGGAATAACAGGTTTAATTTATGTCTCAGACAGTAATTACAAACCAGATGCTATTTTAGGCACAGTCTGCAGCACACACATGGTGTTTATATTGAAATTTAAAAGAAACACAAAAGCATTGTTGGAGTACTTAGGGCAGAAAGATGAATTAAAGTTACTTGAGGTAATGTGGCATCATGCATAGATAGATGAATTGCTCTAAGAGTACTACATATATCATTATAATAATCTCTATCTGGATTCACTGTGATGGAGCATGACAGTGGTTTGGGTGGAGGGTTTTTTTTTCTAAGTTTTTTGTTGAATCTTCTTGGTCAAAAAGCTCAGGTTTCATTTGCAGACTGTGTTGCATAAAAATCAGTGTGTGTTGGTATTTGGGGGCTTGGAAGAGTCAGGGTGAATCATTTCCTGATAAAAATTGAGGCTCGGTAACACACTGTGAAAGCCATTCCTGTAACAGTACATTAGGAGAGTCTGGATAAGAAACATAATGCCGTTTAGGAACAAGATAATGTCATACTCTACCTCTACTCCCCACACTCCTGCCATATTCGAAGCAGACTGCATTCTCTGGAATAATGAAGGATGTCTGGTCATCAGTTAGACCCCTGCCTCGTTTGTTGAGGCAGCAGGAAGGCAATGGTATATGAGGCTGGGAATTCTCCAAAGAGAAAGGAGGGTATCCTGGCTGAAGGCAGTAACTTGGGTGCTCTGTGCCTGTGTTTCCCAAACAGTTCCTATACAATGCTAAGCACGTCAGTGATGTTGCAGATTTCATGATTCACCACGCTTTGTATTGTGTCTGTGTCCAGAGTGCTTTCCTTAGAGGGAGGATACTGAACTCTTAGCATAGCATCTGGGCTTGTGAGAATTCTATTTTTGAGGAAATAACCTGCTCCAAGATGCTTATTATTATAAACCCACACCCTTAGTTTTTGAATTGGCACCTGAATGAATATGCTAACGCTATTTTCTCTGTGCTCCTGCACTCCATTTCTAAAATGGAGATGATACACCAAGGTACATTCATCCTTCTTTTACAACAGCTCATTTTATACCTACTGTTCTGGAGAGCCATGTAGGAGAATTCTCTGAGAATGTGCTACAGAAATTTGTTATGAACTTAAAAGGCAGATTGTTTCTGTGCTGTTGAGGCTGATGACAGAGTCAGCTCGTGCGACTGGCTTTAAATTTCTTTTCTTCTATTGGCTTACTCTCCATAGAAAAGAATTGAGGGGATGTTAATCCAACATGCTAGCTGCTAAAGGAAGATTTTTTTCTACCCCTATATCTTGCTTGATCGCCATTTGCTGCTCTGAATGATGTAGAAAGAAAGTACCAAGATGCAGTTTTCTTTATAGCAATATGTTCCTATTTGTAAAACAAAGGACTAAATGACAGGAGATGTGAGCAAAGGTCTAATACTATATTTATATACCTACAGGAAACCTATTTAGGAGAGAAGGGCAGTGGTGGCTGTAAGCTGGTTTGATGTCTCTCATGATGTTTTGCGTTCCTTATACAGTGGAGAGCTGCTGACTTGTCTTACCCCCTGAAATGTGCTTCTTATTCAAGCATCCCAAATAAATAATGACTTAGAGATTTCAGGTTTTTTTGCTTTGTCTCATGTTATTATGCTTTTGGAAACAGTTCATAGAAGGTGCAGGATGTGGCAAAGCAGGAGGGAAATTAATATAGAGCAATACATCCAAATCTCCTTTTTTTAGAGGTCATTTCTCTTAAGAACAGTAAAATTAGAAGTTTGCTGTGCCTTTGGTTTAAACAAAACCTCCAGAAGCTATTTCTCAATTAATTGTTGTTATTTGGGCAGTTGGATAGTGTAAATACTATGTCAGTTCACCTGAATCCTACAGTAACACCTTTTCTAAACACAGTTCACTTTGCCTGTCCATTTGCTCCCTATGTTCCTCAGTGTTACTTTGGACAAGTGTCCCCTATGTTCCTCAGTGTTACTTTGGACAAGTACTTTGGAATGCTCTGACATTTCAGGCCATGTTATGGCCTGAAACATTTTATTAATGTTCTTTTTCAGGGTTCACATGTATTGGCAAATGTTTGATGTCTTTAGGAACTGACATGGGTAGCTCTTGATTTTGTGATTTGCTGTCACCTTGGATTTTGCAACATTCATCAAAAGTGTTTTGGGCCTGGCTATTACTAGTAGTAGTATTACTATTACTATTTATTACTCACTAAAGTTCAATCTGGCAATTTATCCGATCATGTCCTGACATTCTGTAGCAGCCCTTATGTCCCTACACTTTTGGTCTGTTACTGAAAGTCATTCGAAAGGTCCAAAAGTGTTGCATTATTAAAGGATGCTGTTTAAAATTTTATTTCATTTTTGGAGTCCTAATGTAGCTCAACTCTATTAATCCATTGTTTAAAGAATGTTTTTGTGTCAGTTACCAGTGTATAAATGATATGGTTATAGTAAGATTCTAGAAACAGAATTCTGCTTTCTAAACTGAAAATTTAAATCTTTATAAAGGTTCAGTATAGAATTTTGTTATTATTAAGAGTGGTTTCCGCAACAAAGATACTTTTATTGACAGTTTTTCCTTTGGGTGAGGATCTAACACTAGCTGGTTTATTGACATTTCTCACGCTTCTAAATGATTCTCTAATATTAAAGCTGCTTTAGTTAGGCTCTTTGGACCAGCCTGTCTGTTCAGGCACATCTCATGTTATGGAACATTTACAGGTTTTCCCACTTGTGCTTGTATTGGAACATAAATTCATTGAATGTTATTTGCAAGTTATTAAGGGGTTTAAGGCCACGACCTTTGGGATGGTGTGGTGGACCAGATTGAAGTGTGTGGTTAATTAATTTGGAAATGTGCAAGTAGAGCCATTGAATTATTTGATGCTGTTTAAATGGCAATATTAGAATACTGATCAGGCTGTTGAAAAGAGTGGCTTGAAACAGACTTTCTTATCACTACTAAGGGATCATTTCAGATCTCAATTCTCAGTGTTGAAACTTCCTCTTTGCACAAGCCACACAGGGGAAGAATTCAACCCTGATCAACCTACTGATTTCTGTTCCAAGGCAAAGGGATGTTTTTTCATTTTGCTTAGAATCAACACCACAAGCCCTATAAAAATTTCTGTGCTGCTTATATTAGAAACCTCTGTTCAGGTCCACTGTGACAGATTTCAGTGACAATTTTGTCAGACATGAATGGAATTAGTTTGCAGTATGAAACACTATGTGATATCCTTCCCTGGAAAGGTTACTTTTGGAGTCACGAAGTTTGCCAACTTGATCATGTCTTCAGATGCAGAGGTCCAGTCCCTACTTTCTGAGTTCTTAGTGTAATGGCCCATGTCTTCAGCTCATCAGGGACATTGCTCTGCACTCACACTTCTGTCAGGTGCTTTTTAGACTTCGTTACATGTCTTTACTAGGCATTCACCCTGTGGAAAGTCATAGTCAGCTGCAAGTAAAGCTTGGTATTCATGAGTATGTGCCTTAATTTTAATTTCACTGGATATTAGCTGTGCAGGACCTGGCCCATGTCTTCAGCTCATCAGGGACATTCCTCTGCACTCACACTTCTGTCACTTCAGGTGCTTTTTAGACTTCGTTACATGCCCTTACTAGGCATTCACCCTCTGGAAAGTCATAGTCAGCTGCTAGTAAAGCTTGGTATTCATGAGTATGTCCCTTAATTTTAATTTTCACTGGATATTAGCTGTGCAGGACAACTAGACTTTTCAGGCTGAACATCATGTGGGAGCAAGTAACATATGTTATTTACAATTGAGGTTTATTAGCCTTTTTCAGTGAGGATTCTCAGCCTTTGGCTTTTCACTTTCAGTTTGTTCACAGGCTGTTGCAATCAATCTTTCTGCTGTCCCAGTCTTAATGGAGTTTTGTTTCAAATCTGTAGGCTATGTATAAATGCTTAAAGAAGGATTCTGCTGGAAAAGTGTCTTGAAAGGAGAGATGTGTGGGTCTGTTTCGACAGAGGAAAAGGCTTTTGCTTGTTTTTTAACAAAGAAATGGAAACATATAAAATACTATTTTTGAAAGACATTAAAAATAATTTTGAAGTTTATACACCTCCTCTGCTGTAGCATGGTTTATAGTAGATTAAGGGATAGAGAGGCATAATTAGCACTACATTCATTGCCAGGGACAAAATGCCTATAAGTGTGTCCTTCGTTTATCTTCCATCTCTTGTTATCCTAGCACATAGTGTGGAGCACCAGTTCTTCTTCAGGCACCTGTATGTAATGCAGAAAAACAGGAGTCTATGTAAGGCCTATTACCATTATTTAGGATAATATCAACTTCAAAACTACAGACCTGTTCTCATTTATTTTCCATGTGTCTATAGTATCAAATAGTCCCAAGATGAGAACATAACTATATTAAATTCTTTATAGTTGCATTACTGCTCTGTGCCACATTTTGTATGTCAGCAGCCCTTTATTCACGTGGTGTGTGCAAGTAGGCCAGATCTTCCAAATGAGAAGAGACTGAGCTTATCCCTAAAGAGACAGAGAAACTCTTAATTACATGTCATACGCATGCAGAACCCCTCCTGATGGATAGGTAATTTCAGTTGGTGTGAAAAAGGACAAGAAAAAAAGGCAAGAATATCATATTTTTAGGTGCAGTTTGTGTGGTCATACTAGATACATTTGTGTTCTCTTTTCCATTTGTTTCTGGGGTCTGCCAGGGGACCCCATGGAATTTCTCTGAGCTACATGTCAAGTGTTGACAGGTGGATTGCTAATTTTGCTAGCCCTCCATGGTAGATACTAATTTTGGTAAGTTAACTCATTGTCATTTGGTAGAAGCACTTCTGTAACTTCTTGATTTTCTTCTTAAGTATATGTAAGACTCATGTTCGGTATCTCTAAAAATCTTTCTGTAGTGATGATTGTGGCCATGGGATGAAATAAGAGGAGGTTTCAGTATCTAAACCCCCAAATTTTATTTGAGTGCTGTAAAGTAACTGTCATGTTAACAGCTTTGTCTCTCTTGTTTCATTTATTTTATCAAAACACAACATCTATGGAGAAAAATTGAGTTAAAACATTTCCAGAGTGTTTGGTGTCTTTCTGAATAATGAATTGAACTTTAATATATTAAATACAAAATAGTAATAAATTACAATTCCACAATTTCTTACAGAGTTTTTATTAAGATCAAAACTTATTTGTTCAGACTAGATTTATATAAATAAATCACAGTACATTTTACTTGTGTTTAGAAGATTGTAATACATATTATAAAATTAAGAAATTTTTTGTCCCTCAAACCATCACTGCGAAAGGAATCATGCATTATTTCTACTAAACGAACAAAATGCCCACCTAGTTGAGAGAGCCTTGACACAGGTATGGCTGGCTCTGCTCTTCAAAATTAGACATGAAACAGAGATACCAGGACTATTTATTGAACAAGAAATAATAAAGCATAGTACAATGTTCATGTGTTATTAAAAACAAAAGTATACCAAAACAACACACCTCTCTTCACGCACCTTTGCAATGGGTATTAAAAATGACAGCTGGCCAGCATGCAACTGAGTAAAACATTCCAGTTTTACAATGTCTACGTTTGAGCAAAAGAAGGAGGAACTAAAAAACTCAGACAAAACAAACAAACAGCCCAGATCCTTACAAGTTCTCATGTCATCTTCCCCTCTGTGCCACGTGTGCTGTGTTCGGTCAGCAGCTGAGATACGTCCTGATGATACCTTTCCATCACTGCCATCTGGATTTATGGACCTTCAAGGAGATGGAGGTCCTTTCAGAGAACTGAAGGACCCCAGAGAACTTCCACCTGTAGTTCTTTGCCCAGCCCACCACATTAGAAATTAACTGTAAATGCAGCTCTTAAAACTACTCAGACCTGAATGTGCAGTGGCCTTACAAGATAATTCACACCTTGCACAGCTTGGTTCACATATTGTAAAGCTGTCACTTCAGAATGGAATTATGGTTGCAAGCAAGGCCTTGCACTAATTACAGCAAGAGTCAAGGTGACACCATTACGAAGTCTGTCCTGCTACCATTTTCCCCAGCACAGCACTTCTATTAAATTCTACAGTATTGTGTATTACTTTCTCTACATGCTTTTTTCCTTGTGGATAAGAAAGACATTGTTTTCTCATTTGATAAGGAGATGTAACCATTTGACAATGTACTGTTCTAAACGAAAGAAAGCATTTAATTCATGATACTTCAGATTGAGTCACCTACTTAGGTCTTCTCACTTCTTTCAAACAAAATTCATTAACAGTAATTTCAGATTAATTTCTAACTGGATCAAACAGATTCTTCAACCAAATTTCCCCTTTCTCCCTTCCCATTTATTATTTGTTACTTTTAAACTAAAAGAGAGGTTGCAGCTATTTTTTTTTCAATGGCAAATAGGTCCCCCCAGAGCTCTAATGTTGCCAAGTGATAAACACGTAAATATGTTTCTTGTAACTCTGACTTTGGGTGCTCATGTTAATATAGCTACATATCATGTTTGCTGTTTAAAAACACACAATTGAAGCCAAAAAAAAAGAAAACAAACAAACCAACCCCCCAGCAACTATCCCCTCAAGCCATGAGGGTAGACTACAATAACCTCTTATTTTTCATTCTTTTGTGTTGCCCTTCCCTGTTGTCTCACTTTGGATTGAACCAGCTACCCTACTGGTAGTGTGGTTGGACCTCTGTATAGCGCATTTCTCATCTGTATTGCTTTGCAGTTTCACGGATCTGTTGGCATAGAAAGCTGAAGTGTGCATTGACTGATAGGAACAGTTTGAGCACTGGGTCTTTTATACTGCGTTTGCTTTCTGTTCTGGTAGTCCCTGCTTCCCCAGATTGAGATGCCTGTGTGTTTTTGTCCACTGC
>NW_015090807.1:117526-122314 GCF_001431845.1 Calidris pugnax | reverse complement strand
TTGGAATGCTCTGACATTTCAGGCCATGTTATGGCCTGAAACATTTTATTAATGTTCTTTTTCAGGGTTCACATGTATTGGCAAATGTTTGATGTCTTTAGGAACTGACATGGGTAGCTCTTGATTTTGTGATTTGCTGTCACCTTGGATTTTGCAACATTCATCAAAAGTGTTTTGGGCCTGGCTATTACTAGTAGTAGTATTACTATTACTATTTATTACTCACTAAAGTTCAATCTGGCAATTTATCCGATCATGTCCTGACATTCTGTAGCAGCCCTTATGTCCCTACACTTTTGGTCTGTTACTGAAAGTCATTCGAAAGGTCCAAAAGTGTTGCATTATTAAAGGATGCTGTTTAAAATTTTATTTCATTTTTGGAGTCCTAATGTAGCTCAACTCTATTAATCCATTGTTTAAAGAATGTTTTTGTGTCAGTTACCAGTGTATAAATGATATGGTTATAGTAAGATTCTAGAAACAGAATTCTGCTTTCTAAACTGAAAATTTAAATCTTTATAAAGGTTCAGTATAGAATTTTGTTATTATTAAGAGTGGTTTCCGCAACAAAGATACTTTTATTGACAGTTTTTCCTTTGGGTGAGGATCTAACACTAGCTGGTTTATTGACATTTCTCACGCTTCTAAATGATTCTCTAATATTAAAGCTGCTTTAGTTAGGCTCTTTGGACCAGCCTGTCTGTTCAGGCACATCTCATGTTATGGAACATTTACAGGTTTTCCCACTTGTGCTTGTATTGGAACATAAATTCATTGAATGTTATTTGCAAGTTATTAAGGGGTTTAAGGCCACGACCTTTGGGATGGTGTGGTGGACCAGATTGAAGTGTGTGGTTAATTAATTTGGAAATGTGCAAGTAGAGCCATTGAATTATTTGATGCTGTTTAAATGGCAATATTAGAATACTGATCAGGCTGTTGAAAAGAGTGGCTTGAAACAGACTTTCTTATCACTACTAAGGGATCATTTCAGATCTCAATTCTCAGTGTTGAAACTTCCTCTTTGCACAAGCCACACAGGGGAAGAATTCAACCCTGATCAACCTACTGATTTCTGTTCCAAGGCAAAGGGATGTTTTTTCATTTTGCTTAGAATCAACACCACAAGCCCTATAAAAATTTCTGTGTTGCTTATATTAGAAACCTCTGTTCAGGTCCACTGTGACAGATTTCAGTGACAATTTTGTCAGACATGAGTGGAATTAGTTTGCAGTATGAAACACTATGTGATATCCTTCCCTGGAAAGGTTACTTTTGGAGTCACGAAGTTTGCCAATTTGATCATGTCTTCAGATGCAGAGGTCCAGTCCCTACTTTCTGAGTTCTTAGTGTAATGGCCCATGTCTTCAGCTCATCAGGGACATTCCTCTGCACTCACACTTCTGTCACTTCAGGTGCTTTTTAGACTTCGTTACATGCCCTTACTAGGCATTCACCCTCTGGAAAGTCATAGTCAGCTGCTAGTAAAGCTTGGTATTCATGAGTATGTCCCTTAATTTTAATTTTCACTGGATATTAGCTGTGCAGGACAACTAGACTTTTCAGGCTGAACATCATGTGGGAGCAAGTAACATATGTTATTTACAATTGAGGTTTATTAGCCTTTTTCAGTGAGGATTCTCAGCCTTTGGCTTTTCACTTTCAGTTTGTTCACAGGCTGTTGCAATCAATCTTTCAGCTGTCCCAGTCTTAATGGAGTTTTGTTTCAAATCTGTAGGCTATGTATAAATGCTTAAAGGATTCTGCTGGAAAAATGTCTTGAAAGGAGAGATGTGTGGGTCTGTTTTGACAGAGGAAAAGACTTTTGCTCGTTTTTTAACAAAGAAATGGAAACATGTAAAACACTATTTTTGAAAGACATTAAAAATAATTTTGAAGTTTATACACCTCCTCTGCTGTAGCATGGTTTATAGTAGATTAAGGGATAGAGAGGCATAATTAGCACTACATTCATTGCCAGGGACAAAATGCCTATAAGTGTGTCCTTCGTTTATCTTCCATCTCTTGTTATCCTAGCACATAGTGTGGAGCACCAGTTCTTCTTCAGGCACCTGTATGTAATGCAGAAAAACAGGAGTCTATGTAAGGCCTATTACCATTATTTAGGATAATATCAACTTCAAAACTACAGACCTGTTCTTATTTATTTTCCATGTGTCTATAGTATCAAATAGTCCCAAGATGAGAACATAACTATATTAAATTCTTTATAGTTGCATTACTGCTCTGTGCCACATTTTGTATGTCAGCAGCCCTTTATTCACGCGGTGTGTGCAAGTAGGCCAGATCTTCCAAATGAGAAGAGACTGAGCTTATCCCTAAAGAGACAGAGAAACTCTTAATTACATGTCATACGCATGCAGAACCCCTCCTGATGGATAGGTAATTTCAGTTGGTGTGAAAAAGGACAAGAAAAAAAGGCAAGAATATCATATTTTTAGGTGCAGTTTGTGTGGTCATACTAGATACATTTGTGTTCTCTTTTCCATTTGTTTCTGGGGTCTGCCAGGGGACCCCATGGAATTTCTCTGAGCTACATGTCAAGTGTTGACAGGAGGATTGCTAATTTTGCTAGCCCTCCATGGTAGATACTAATTTTGCTAAGTTAACTCATTGTCATTTGGTAGAAGCACTTCTGTAACTTCTTGATTTTCTTCTTAATATTAAGTATATGTAAGACTCATGTTCGGTATCTCTAAAAATCTTTCTGTAGTGATGATTGTGGCCATGGGATGAAATAAGAGGAGGTTTCAGTATCTAAACCCCCAAATTTTATTTGAGTGCTGTAAAGTAACTGTCATGTTAACAGCTTTGTCTCTCTTGTTTCATTTATTTTATCAAAACACAACATCTATGGAGAAAAATTGAGTTAAAACATTTCCAGAGTGTTTGGTGTCTTTCTGAATAATGAATTGAACTTTAATATATTAAATACAAAATAGTAATAAATTACAATTCCACAATTTCTTACAGAGTTTTTATTAAGATCAAAACTTATTTGTTCAGACTAGATTTATATAAATAAATCACAGTACATTTTACTTGTGTTTAGAAGATTGTAATACATATTATAAAATTAAGAAATTTTTTGTCCCTCAAACCATCACTGCGAAAGGAATCATGCATTATTTCTACTAAACGAACAAAATGCCCACCTAGTTGAGAGAGCCTTGACACAGGTATGGCTGGCTCTGCTCTTCAAAATTAGACATGAAACAGAGATACCAGGACTATTTATTGAACAAGAAATAATAAAGCATAGTACAATGTTCATGTGTTATTAAAAACAAAAGTATACCAAAACAACACACCTCTCTTCACGCACCTTTGCAATGGGTATTAAAAATGACAGCTGGCCAGCATGCAACTGAGTAAAACATTCCAGTTTTACAATGTCTACGTTTGAGCAAAAGAAGGAGGAACTAAAAAACTCAGACAAAACAAACAAACAGCCCAGATCCTTACAAGTTCTCATGTCATCTTCCCCTCTGTGCCACGTGTGCTGTGTTCGGTCAGCAGCTGAGATACGTCCTGATGATACCTTTCCATCACTGCCATCTGGATTTATGGACCTTCAAGGAGATGGAGGTCCTTTCAGAGAACTGAAGGACCCCAGAGAACTTCCACCTGTAGTTCTTTGCCCAGCCCACCACATTAGAAATTAACTGTAAATGCAGCTCTTAAAACTACTCAGACCTGAATGTGCAGTGCCCTTACAAGATAATTCACACCTTGCACAGCTTGGTTCACATATTGTAAAGCTGTCACTTCAGAATGGAATTATGGTTGCAAGCAAGGCCTTGCACTAATTACAGCAAGAGTCAAGGTGACACCATTACGAAGTCTGTCCTGCTACCATTTTCCCCAGCACAGCACTTCTATTAAATTCTACAGTATTGTGTATTACTTTCTCTACATGCTTTTTTCCTTGTGGATACGAAGGACATTGTTTTCTCATTTGATAAGGAGATGTAACCATTTGACAATGTACTGTTCTAAACGAAAGAAAGCATTTAATTCCTGATACTTCAGATTGAGTCACCTACTTAGGTCTTTTCACTTCTTTCAAACAAAATTCTTTAACAGTAATTTCAGATTAATTTCTAACTGGATCAAACAGATTCTTCAACCAAATTTCCCCTTTCTCCCTTCCCATTTATTATTTGTTACTTTTAAACTAAAAGAGAGGTTGCAGCTATTTTTTTTTTTCAATAGGTCCCCTTTTCTCCCTTCCCATTTATTATTTGTTACTTTTAAACTAAAAGAGAGGTTGCAGCTATTTTTTTTTCAATGGCAAATAGGTCCCCCCAGAGCTCTAATGTTGCCAAGTGATAAACATGTAAATATGTTTCTTGTAACTCTGACTTTGGGTGCTCATATTAATATAGCTACGTATCATGTTTGCTGTTTAAAAACACACAATTGAAGCCAAAAAAAAAGAAAACAAACAAACCAACCCCCCAGCAACTATCCCCTCAAGCCATGAGGGTAGACTACAATAACCTCTTATTTTTCATTCTTTTGTGTTGCCCTTCCCTGTTGTCTCACTTTGGATTGAACCAGCTACCCTACTGGTAGTGTGGTTGGACCTCTGTATAGCGCATTTCTCACATGTATTGCTTTGCAGTTTCACGGATCTGTTGGCATAGAAAGCTGAAGTGTGCATTGACTGATAGGAACAGTTTGAGCACTGGGTCTTTTATACTGCGTTTGCTTTCTGTTCTGGTAGTCCCTGCTTCCCCAGATTGAGATGCCTGTGTGTTTTTG
>NW_015090807.1:47604-117516 GCF_001431845.1 Calidris pugnax | reverse complement strand
GGGGGGTAAAGAAACAAAAGAGAACAGAAATGCTTTTAATGTCTTATGACTTTGGTGGAAACAGATAAATATTTCAGCACTCAGCTGCAGAAGGGTTGTGCTGCGAGTGTTTGGTGAGAATATCACACAACTGCCCATTACACTCTGCCTCAGTGTCAGTACCTTGAAAGGCTTTTTCATTGACACTCACTGCTTTTGCATAAAATAACATCTGAAATAGTGGCTTGTTATGGAAAACTAAAAGTAACAGTTTAATAGCACATTGTTAATGAGTGAAGTGGGATTATGATCTTGCTGAGATGCATTTCTAAGGGATTTCCTTTTCTATTTTGGAATTATGATACTTGTCATACAGTGTGATTATGCATTCACAGGAAATAAGAAAACAAATGAGGGTTCCAGCTTTGAAATTATTCTTGCGAGCCTTCTAGTAATTTACCTCTCAGAATCATAGTTCAGATAAGAAGGACTGAACAGTAATGGGATCATCATTTTCTCTGGGTTTCCAGGTGATTTTGTAGCAGTAGATCCTCTGTTTCTTCCAATGTACTATTGTATTAGCATACTACAGTCCAAAGATAGCAGCAGTGTCCTGACTGGCCCACCAGAACCATAACATGAAAATATTTCAGGTCTAGGGAATAGCATTTCTTGAGTGGAGTATAAAGGTGAAGGGTGAAATATCCAAATATAGAAAATAGCTATCATTCCATATATGCACTATGATAAGGCAGATATTTGTAAAAAGCACATAGTAATGCCACAGCCTGAGTAACAGTTTGCAAGTCATGAGTTAGCAAGAATTAGGAGAATTTAATAAAAAATTGGGTTTTCTTCCTCGTCCCCAAGACTTTAAGGTGTGCTGGATTCCACTTTTCTACTTTATATGCTCACTGTGCAGATTTTTTATTATTTTTTTTTTTTAAATAGAACTCTGTTCAAAATCACTCTCTTGATGCCAGACCCTTGAGCATTAAATAAACTGAGTATGGTAATAAAATTAAAAAACACTGGCAATTATAATGATACAGCTTTTCAGTTGATGCCCCTTTGAGTTGCTAGGGACAAATCTTAGAAAGGCTCCTGCACTCTTCCATGGATACCAAATGAGGCTGCTGCATAGGTGTTTTCTTTTTTATAGAAGCTATTGTTGCTAACATTGCAGTGGGAAAGCGTGTGGCTGCCTGCTCTGCATTCCAGGCAGGATGCATTTATAATGAGTTGTCCAGGAAATCAAAGAACTCTACTCCAAAGGAAGAGGTCTTCCTTCTTTGCTTATGCCCGTCTCTCCATGTTGACTCCCCAGAGATGGGCCTGAGTAAAGAGTGCAGGATTTTGCCTGGAGTGATGATCATGATCATGCATGAACACATATGAACGTTGTATCATATCACTAGTCTGCTGATATAAAGCTGCAGTTGAAAGTGTCGTTTTGCCAGGGCAACTTTATACCTGTTTTTTTTTCTTCTGGAAATGCCCAATTACCCATCTGAAATTTTGCTTGTGTGAGTTTTGAGGAGTTTAGCTTGCGAGGGTTATCCTTTTATGTGGTAGCTATATTCTACATGGCATGGCATGAGACTTTGAGAAGCACTGACTTACAGTACTTCTGCTTTAGAGCTGCAAGATCCAAGTTTTCCTGCAAGTGCCAAGCTATGCTTTACCCACTAGCAATTCCGATTTTCTGGAAGATCCTCAACTGATAGGTTATAAAACTAATTTTTCAGATTTTGGAACAAATTTTCAAATATTTTCTTCAATCTGTGCATGCATATTTGTGTTGGCAAAATTGCTTGGTGAGCATTCAACACATACAAGACATGAAGCAGTGTGTGTGCACATAAACTTATCTGACCTATATATCAAGACCAGGGCTCCCTCTCTGTAAGTATGTAGCAGGCAACTAGATTGTATAAAATACCCATACTCTGCGTTTTTGTTTTTTAAATAAAAGTCCTGATGTAAAAACTTGAATCAAATTCTCTCCAGAAAAGTTTGAAGGGAAAGAGAACTCCATGCATGGCTAAATAAGTGGCAGAAATTTATCCCAGGGGCTCTTGTTCTGGGAAATAGATTTCATCATGTGAAAGAACTCAGTGATTTGATTATTTTTTTTTAATGGTCAGAATTTGTCAGCATTTACAATATACCATCATGTAAAATAGCCCTGTTAATTGTACTACAAATAATAAAATCTTCACAGGCACTATGTATTTGGAACAGCATTTTACAATAGCATTGTGTGTGTGTGCAGATGCACACGTGTGTGTGTGTTTGTATGATGGAGCGTGATATGCTTCCAACTTTTTGCAGCATCATGGACACAATTAAGAAACATCGACTGGGAAATCATTTACAAAGGTTGAGAACTAACAGCCTCCGTGTTATACAGATGGGTATCTCCTTTCTAAAAGAACATACTGTTATTGCAAATACCGTATGTATCTTGTTCTCACCCAACAGAATTTTTTTTTTTTAGTTTTTCAGATTTGAAGGATTTCTGAAAATAACCATATTAATTTGTGTTCATGTAAGGTGAAAGGAGGCATCAACTGAGACTGAGGACACCAAAAAATAAATGTCTGATGACAATAATTCTTGAAAAAAAATGATTTAGAAAGCTATCCATTCACAATGCTGCACCTTTTTTGCAAATACAAGAACCACATTTGTTGCCGCTTCCCATAATTGTTAGTTTTCATTGCTATCATGTTTCTTGTAAAACCTGGGTTATTCTAATGAACAGAAACGATGACTTAAATTTGGGTAATGCTTATGACCATACAAATAATCTATCAGTAGCAATAGTGTCAGCTGGAGAATTAATGCTACAATGGATAACATCACGCTACTTGAAACCAATAGCTCTTCACACAGTAGAAGACTGAGGGTCCTATTCAGCAAATATTCAGGGTCCTATGGCTGTGGCCACAGAGGTTCCAGAAGCTGTCGCTGAGTCTAATCCTGATTCAGGAACCAAAATGATATGCTGTGTATATATTTCTCTGCACAGCCTGGATGCGCTGGACACCCTCCCCCACTTGATTCCTGGGAAGGAAAAAAATATGTCTCTGTTTAGCTCAGTGACATGAAAAGCAATCCACAGTAATGAATCTAAAGGAGTTAGCCAGGCATGTATGAAAAGAAGAGGATGCCTGTAAAAAGGCAAGAGCTGTCAAAACCTAATTGTGGGCTCTGGCTGCAATAAAATTTATCAGAGGGAAGACAGGTTGGATATAAGGGTGGAAACAACTTGTGCTAAGAGACACATCTCGTGTTCAGGGAAATAGTAACCACTACACTGCTCCCCGTGTGCTTTGTCAGGCCATTCCTATCAATGCTTGGCTGCTGCTGGGAGCTTGATGATGTGTTTTCTAAGTCCCAAATGTCCATTTCAAGTAGACATTTCAAGTGTGGCACTTTGCTAGCTGGCCATTGAGGGCACAAACGTATATAGGCAGATCTCCCCCATTTTTCTCCATCTTCTTTCACAGCATACTTGCATGCTGGCAGCACTTATGCTCCGAAAAGGCATGGAGTGTTCCTGCTGCAACAGAGCCTGCGAGCACTCAAACATCTCCCTGCTGAAACTGTGCTCCTGAGCTGCCCGGGCACCAGTAAATGTAATTGCTTAGGGAAACAGGACAGGACTGGTATTTTTGCCATTGTAGCAAATTTCCTATTGCTTTACAATTATCACAGAATCACAGAATCTTCTAGGTTGGAAGGGACCTTAAAGATCATCTTGTCCAACCGTCAACCTAACTGACAAAAATAGACACCCACACAACAAACAAGGAGCATCATCACTAAACCATACCTCCCAGCACTTCATCAACCCCATATTTTGAACACCTAATGGTGTTCAAAATGTATGGAATGTATGGAACTGCCTAGTGTTAGTGCTTACAAGCAAGCAGGTTAAGTCCTCAGCTGTATTCTAGTAACGTGGCTGCACTCTGAAGCATAGTGTATATGCAGAGAGGCTGCTTACGGCATTATTTGTGGCTTGATATGAATACAATGATCTTTCCTGCCTCTCAGCATTGGGGTTACACTGTGGTTGGTTGTAAACATGGTAGTTTCTTTTGACTGGCATTACTGCAACAGTAAAAGTAAGTTATGGTAACTCTTAGGAAGCAATTTAGTTAGATCTTTCATGAATTTTTATATCTCATGAATCAGGATTAGCATTTCCTGTCTTGGGGAGAGGATTAGACAGAGGGATTAAAAGGACATCTTTACCCCACTGGACTCTCTGGAATAGCCCCTGAGGATATGGCTAAGAAAGAGTTCAACAGGAATGCCAAATTTCTGCTGAATAGGTTAAAAGGGTGAGGAAGCCTCTTCGGCAGCCATCCAAGCGCAGAAGACCTGCATAACATTTCTGCTGAATAGGGCCCTAAAGACAAAAAACAAAACAAAACAAAACAAAAAAAACCATAGGAACCTTGAAAAGCTTTTGTGATTGAGTGGCTTCTTATCAACGCCTCAGATCTCCAGAGACACTTAAACATATTTTTTTTCAGTGCAGTTAGGCCTCCCTTGAGATGTGCTAGTGGCATGGATGACATATTCTTACAAAAGGAAAAGTCAGATGAGATTGTTATATATATATATATATTAAAAAATAGGTCTTGGTTGTTCTGTAAACAAGGTCCATTTCTTTATATCAATTACCAGTGAAAGTTACCCAAGATCTTATTTAAAAAACAAAACCAAACCCTTAATCTATTGTATAATGTTTGGTGTTTTGATGTATATATTAAAGACATTAATTACTTTCTGTCCCCCTAAAATTGGAAGGAGCATACTTAACTTGCGTGTTATGTTTGACTTTTAATATTGCTGTTCCTGAGCTGTTTTCTAGGATTTAGTGCATGCATGTGGATCTTGGTATTGCTCATAAAATTTGATCCAAATTCTAATGCTATATGGAAGAATATTCACAATTATAGCAACGGGGAAACAAGAAATCAAAGTCTTACCTCTGCAAGAGGATGCCAATGAGCAATGGGTTTCCGAGGGTAGGAGAGCATTTCGTTCCAGTGGTCACGACCTAGACTTTCTGCATCGTTGCCTACTTGACATACTCCAATGACCTCATTGTGACCTACACTGTGAAAATGTTCCATAATATTTTTTTCTTAAAATTTTACCTTTAGAACCATACCATTTACATATTTCATTAGAAACATTAATCACAGATTTTTACAATTTTTTTCCTGAAAAATTTAATAAATTATAAAACACATTAATTTGCTTCTTGGATTTCCCACTAATCAGTATAATTTAATATTTTCTCCGTTATAGCATGCACTGTGTGTCTGTGTGCATTTGTTTCTTATTTTTGCATGAAGAATGTAAAAAGTTCTTTGCCTTCATTCTGTAATTAGTTGCAAAACCAAGTAAACTCTAGGCCACAATTTTAGAAATGCAGGTGTGTGTCTAAGAGGTTAGCGTAATTGTGCACAAACAGAACGTCAATATGTGGACTGTCTGATTATATGTTCAGTTATTTCAGTTCTGGCAAACATATATGCAGCTTAGTTATATTAGCTATGGATGCAAATCTGTACTTTAAGATTTAGAAAAGAAATTTTGCCTGCCAGTACAAGAAAGTTTAGTCTTCTACCAAAATCAACATGACATTAATTTCCCATTTATTGGGAAAAAAATGATAACTTTGTTTCTGGATGCAAATCTACTGTGCAGGATTTTGTAAGCCAATAGATGATACTATTTTACAGCTACAGGTATCTCACCGGTCATAATCCATAACAGCTATCGACAAGTTAATTTGGTCAATGTTTTCTGGAGGGACGTCAAAGACTATGGCTTCATTGTAAACGGGATTAAGGGTATTCCTCTTGGTGGAAGTTTTTCTTTTCTTTAGTCGCCTTCCTTCACACATTAAAGAAACCTTCACGTAGGGATCTGTGTGAATCATAAGAACAACATTGGTTTTCTTTCCTTGTTTCTAAGCAAACATAAATGGAAAGGAGCAGCCTTTTTTATGCCCATATCTGCTTGCAGAATTAGTCACCTGGACCTGACTGGAATTTGAGCTTCTTTATTACCATGGCATGCCTGGGAGGCAGTGGAGCTTTGAAAGCTTTACCTGGTTGACTGCTTAGAATGAACAATTTAGGCTCAAGAAGCTCCTTGTTGTGTACCGGCTTCTCAAAGGGTATTAAAATATCCACTGAGCCGTGTTATACATGACTGTTTTATACAACAGCCTCTGTATCAGCCTATTTATAACAGCCTAATTACTTGTACAGATTTGTAGGACAGACAGGAGATCACAATATTTTGCAGAGTGGGACTTACTGATGTACGGTTAAATATAATTCAAAGTGTAACAATTAGTGGCTTATATTTCTCAAGAGTATTATAATTATTTTTAAACTCCTGCATGTAGTAAAAAAAAACGATACTTCTTTTTAGCTCCTTTCTGAGAGTTCTACAACTCCCTGCTAGTATTTATTTCTTACTTAAATTAGATTTTTGGTTTGATCATCAATTTTTGAAAGGGTTGCTGAAAGGAAACTGGGATGATTACTGTTTGGTCCATATGCCAGCAACAGCACAATTGGCTCAGTGGCTCTTGGGGGTTGTCAGAGAGGGTCAGTCTGCCTCACTGCCGTAACCATAACAAATAGGCTGCTGTACAAACAAATTCCCAGTGTTATGAACGCATTTTGGCCAACTCATGCTTTACTGAATCACAGTCACTTTAGAAATAATAATCTTCAGGTTTTTTTAGGAGCAGATTATTTTAAACTAGTGGCTGCAATGGGAGAAACTAAAATATATGCTATTTATTTCTTAGAAAATCCTATACTCAAGTAACTCAAGAGCTTGCAGTCTAAGAACTCTCTCTCTTCTCAAAAATCATTCTGGGATTTGACATGCTGGATTCTGTGTCTCAGGAGGGAAATAGAGAAACTGGCATTGAGAATTAAATTAATTCCTACCTGATGCTCCTGTGATATCCATTGCCTTTAAATTTCTTGCCTTTATTATTGTAATAGTTAGTCTACCAGCTGTTGGAAGGTAGCAGAGTGAAAACATCAGGTCACCAAGGTCCACGTTATCCTGTTCCAAGGAAAGAGAGATAATGTGAAGCAATAATAACAGGAGCTAAAGATAAAACATACCTTTGGGAATCTACAGTTATGCAAGGAAAAGCTGAATTCTTATTCTGAAAAATATCTGAAAAAAAGACATCCATCTGCATACAAGGTTCAAGTCGCGACTTTTGTTGCTAGACCACCAAATTTCTCAAGTGTAAACATGGTTATAGTTCCTAACAATGAGTCCTTAGAGATGAAACACTTTTATCTGATGAGGTACATCGTAAGGCACTGGAATATCTTTGTTCTATTTTATGTTTTGTATTGATTTGCATGTATCATTGACAAGCTGCAACAGGTCACTGTGCGTTTCCTTCTGGTCTGCAAAGGGATACCCATAGAGAGGTTCATGGAAAAAAAAACATCGGTTGTGCAGGGCATCAAGGTTGCATAAACTCAGGTACAATAGGTGTGAAGTCGCTATAGTCTCCACCAGAATTAGAGTAAGGACATTACTTCCTGTGCTTTGCACAAACAAACTCCTTCAGGTAACCTTCTCCACCTGTTTCATTGATAGAATGATTTGCAGCCCTTTCATGTGTCATTGGCATCAGAAAGGTAGTAGAAAACGAGCAAACACAGTTTGCAGTTACAAAGCATCTGTCTTGTTTGTTTCCTTTTTTTAAAGGAAAAAAGGAAACTCTTTTATAAAAAATACAGTCAATGAAGGATTGTATTAAATTATTTGAAGTTTTTAATTTGATTTTATTTGATTTGCATTTTTTTTTTGACTGAGCAGTGAACTGATACTTTCATAGGCCTATCTCCTGTAACCTAATATTTAATTTTTGACTGAAAAAAGTTATCCTGTCTGGTAAATTCAAAGCTATGTTGCAGGTTTTATAGGGAAGAGAAACACAGCTGTTGTGGAGTATGTGTATCTTGCCTACTTAGCTTTCCCACGTTGGCTCCTTCTGTGTCAGTCACCAAATAATGAAGGTTGGTGGGTGACATATAAAGTGAGTGAAAATACCTTGAAACAGCACCAAACAGGTTAGTGTTTGTCTCTGAGCTAGTTGTTATATAAACCAATGTCCAGAGCGTATGTAGTCACTTTACGTAGCTTGATAAGTTAGCAGAGGAGACAGGCAGGACAGAAAGAATTGCTGTCACACAGTTGTAGAAAAATGTTATGTCAGAAAGGATTTCTAGATGTCACTTGATCCAACCTCTGGCTCAAGAGAGGCATCTTCACATTAGTGGTCAGCTCATGCAACGAAAAAAGAAAATAATGTACATTCATTCAGAAATAGGTTTCTTCCTTGTGCTGTTACTGGAGAGAGATGCTGTGAAGGAAGGAAAAAGGTGATATTCTGGGCCCTTTGTCAGTAATAACTAGCTTTAACCCTGATTTAACTTCATCAACTATCATCTCTTCCATTCTAAAGATCAGTGTTTTGTGGTAGCTGTAAAGATAATACAGGTTGTGAGAATATCAAGATAGCTGATATGACTCACTCTGTTTAGCATCTCTTGAAGGCTCATGCTTGGAAGCAGACCTGCTGCAACAGACTCTGTGTCACTGAGTCACTTTGTGGATCAAAGTGCTGTTTGAGAAGGTGATGCTGTAGGAAGTCCTACAGGCTAAAGTGAAGTCAGGACACCCAGGAGAAATTTCTCTTGGCTAACACCTGCACTTTACATTATAGGAGGCATAACCGATGTCTGAAATTCTGTATTCAACTCCAGTGCTCCACGTGCTGATTAGGTAATTCATTATTTGAGTATTGTAAATACTATACTGTTACTATGAAATTCAAGAGTTTCCATTCCAGAGTTGATCATCCTGAATGAATATTTTAAAACTTTTTAACAGTTCTTATCAAGAAGTTAATAGGTAAATGAATTACTATACAATTGGTTTAGTTACAAATTCCAAGAAAAATGTTAACTCTCTGCATAAATTAACTGGTTATGAAAGAATGGAACATATGTGTTGAATGCAGTGTTAGAAATTATGCCATAATAGACTTATCCAGAAGCTTTGCTTTACGTTTGAAAAATAACCATCACCTAGACTGTGATTATTATTTTTTTTTTAGCAAATGCTATATTGACGGTAATACTTTCTTGATGCTTTTTCGAAAATTGCACTAGACATTATACAGGAAAATCATTGTTAAACTGGAAACAGAGCCTGTAATTTCTTCAGTCTTTCCCAATTCTAGAAGTTTCAGGTGTTAGAGCAATAGATCACAGATGATTGTGAGATTCAGTCAGTTTGTAAACCAATGCTAGTAGTAATCTAACCATGGCAGTCTGAGAATGTAATTGAAGGAAAGCTTGCAGGCAGCAGCAGAAGAAAGACATACTTCTGGGCATGCAAATCCTTCTTTCAGTCTGAAAAAGAAGCCCTGTCTTCTCACACTTTAATTTGATTCGCAGGGAATTTGTTACTCCATAATACTGGTTACTTGTAAATGCTTTCTTGATTTTGGAAAGACTTTTCCTAACAAAGTGAGCCTTTCCCAATGCCTTAGCCTTTTCACTTGGTTTACCCCTATTTTCTATAATAAAAGGGCAACATTTTTAACTGTTGCAAACATTGTAAATATTGCTGTTGGGGCTTCAAGGTTCAACTGAAGTAGGGTGTGTTCTTTAAAGACTACCACAAACTGTGACTGCACCACAGGATTTGCATGTTCATCTGTCTAACTGCAGTGGAACAGGCAACATGCTCTGACTGGAGATCACAGGTATGACCAGTACATCCAGCAAAGTCCTTACTATAAATTCAGTTTTTTAACAGAACCGAGGTCTATGTAACAGAGAGGATTATTGCACATCTTCACGGGTTATAAAATCACTGAGCCACATGGCTTAAGCCATGGATTTTCACTAAAGGTATACTGTATTATCAAGAAATAGCTTTAAGGAACAAAATTAACAAGCATAGAGGGTAGGATCTTCTGCAAGGATTACACTTCTGTTTGAATTGAGTACTTATGTGTTACTATGTATGCTCGACAAAGTGTGGTGATATAAATATTACACTGCCAAAGACATTTTAAAAATCCTGCTTAGGAAAAGATTTCATAATATTGTACATTATCAAGTCATGCATTTTGTGCATTCCACATTTGTGTCTAACTTTATTTAGTGTGGTAGTAACACATACTGTGCATGTTACAGTGCAATCAGGACAGCCCTAATATAATCAGACCAAAAGGCTTGTTAATAGTATTAACAACTTCAAAGAAAATATTCAAAAGATAATTAAATTACAATAATAATTTATTTATATGAGTGTGGCCTATATTATTTTTATTTTGGTTTTGTTCAGCAGGAGGCATATTTTAAGAACCGAATAAATATGCTGTGATAAACACACTAACATCCAAGCTCCTCTCCCATTGCCCTCAAATAACGGTCCACAATCAAAGCATTGCCTCCATTTTAATCTATAACCTGCTCATTCTGGTATTCTAAAAAACGTAGAACAAGATTGGTGTCTGCTTTGCTTTTCCAGTGCCCCAGGCTTTAGCTTCAGGCTTGGGGTGATGGCTTTGTGCCTTGATGGTGTGAGCTGTGCCGTAAGGTGAACCACCCAACCTCTCTGATGTTGGTTTCTGAAAAACCTGCCTAGGACTCCGTGCAGCCCTGAGGAAAGGGACTTGGGGGTTCTGGTGGACGAGAAGCTGGACATGAGCAGGCAGTGTGCAGCTGCAGCCCAGAAGGCCAATCGCATCCTGGGCTGCATCAAAAGCTGCGTTGCCAGCAGGTCCAGAGAGGGGATTCTGCCACTTTACTCTGCTCTGGTAAGACCTCACCTGGAGTACTGTGTGCAGGTCTGGAGCCCTCAATATAAGAAGGACATGGACCTGATGGAGAGGGTCCAGAGGAGGGCCACAAGGATGATCAGGGGGATGGAGCACCTCTGCTCCATCCAGGACAGGCTGAGGGAGCTGGGGTTGTTCAGCCTGGAGAAGAGGAGGCTCCGGGGAGACCTAATAGCAGCCTTCCAGTACCTGAAGGGAGCCTACAGGAAGGCTGGGGAGAACCTGTTTAGAAAGGCCTGCAGTGACAGGACGAGGGGCAATGGCTTCAAGCTGGAGGGGAACAGATTTAGACTGGAGATTAGGAGAGGGTTCTTCACTGTGAGGGTGGTGGAGCACTGGAACAGGCTGCCCAGGGAGGGGGTTGAGGCCCCATCCCTGGAGATATTCAAGGAGAGGCTCGATGAGGCCCTGGGCAACCTGGTCTAGTTGGGGGTGTCCCTGCTGACTGTGGGGAGGTCGGACTAGATGGCCTTTGGAGGTCCCTTCCGGCCTGGGCAATTCTATGATTCTATGATTCTATGATTCTATGATTTGTCTCTGAGTCCTTGTTCTGTTGATGTAATGTAGTCCTTTATTCAACAGGGCAAGAGCAGGAAGTTTCTTCCTTAAAAAATTTCCCAGTGTTACTTGGGAGAGTTAGATGTATTCAATACTGGGTAAGCAGTCAGATGGAGAATTCAAACCCGAGGTGTAAATCACAAGGTTTGCCTGAAAACTATATGAATCGCTTACTGGAACCTCAAGATAAGTAAGTCCCTTTTATTGCTCTTTGGGTTATGGAGATATGACCTCCCTCCCTGCTTCCTTCTTCCAGTTCTGGTGCAAATACTTGATATATCATAAAAGCATATTATTTGAATAATTTTCAGTGGCTTCTACTGGAAGTTTTATTGTTCCTGCTTTTCCCAGAAAACATTTCTTGTTATTCCCTGTAAAACTAACCCATTCATAATATACCCTTTAAAATGCCAAATTCCAATAATAATGTTAATAACTTGTTAGTCTATAGTTACACAGTATTTATAGATTTTAGAATTATTATTTTATTAGACATTAGCCTCCACGATAAATTGGTCCCTAATACTCTGTCAGCAGCTCCACGTTGGGGTTTAGGTGGGTATAACTCAGCATATTAAACAGGGAGATGTGTAATCTTGAAGACTGTGAGTATGGGCCCTTAAATGCTTCACCTTGGAGGCTGCATTAACAAGCTTGGTCTGGATCAAATCTTTTCAGTGAAACCTGAAAGTTATCTGGTAGTTAGGGAGTTTCTGACAAACGGGGGTGACATTTCTGAGGGTCGGATTTCTCTTCCCTCTCCTCATAAATACACTTGGGGCAGAGAATGGGTGTGTAAAATCATGCAAAACAGGGAGCAAGGGACAGAAGGAAACAAGACAAATTATAGGTTACAACTTCTGCTTTTTCCCCTGGTCTGGAAGAAGATAAGCTGTCCTTGAGTTAGACAATCATAAGTTTTGAGCCCATTTTGTTGGAAACGTGCGTTTTGTATTTCTGGAGCAGACAAGCTGTGATATGCTTGCCATTACACAGTGCCTGTGCCACTCCAATTAAAGCATATGTCTCAATTATACCAGGTTCCTCAGTTCTGCATCCATAAAAAGGCAGACACTACTTTTTTACTTTTTTGGTATGCTGCAAAAATAATGCTATTTTTGGATTGTGAGATGATCAGATGTATTTTTACGCATCTCATCAACTTACCATTAACGGGAGCACTTACAGGCAGTGATGCCCTTGCTTATTTCTTTTAAAGTTGCTAACAGTTGAAAGCGGTTTTCAAGGCACTAGTGACTTTAGAGATTTTATAAATACTTACTGCTATGTCAGAGCTGTACAGCTTAGGCAATGGTAACTTTGCATACTACCTTCTTTAGCATGTCTCTGAAAAGGTCATTGTAAAAGAGAAAAATAGCAGAGATGTCAATAAATGAGATGATATAATTTGAGCTTCTGAAGCACAGAAAGCACTGATTATCAGTATTTAATTAAATTATCTTTTTTTTTTCCTCCTAGCTGAGAAGCATTAGTTGTGTTTAAACAAAGAAACAAAAATCTTCCTAGTTATTTCGTAATCTTTACTGGAATTAATGGAATTATACTTCTGTAATGCAAGAAAAAATTTACATCATTATAATATTTGATAATGTGAATTTTAGTGGAGGTTCGCTCAGCTAAGATGAGGATAATTTAAGTATAGTAGGTGTATGTGTTAAGTCTGTGAATTAACAATACTTTAAGAAGTGCTATCTGCCTTTTGGGATATACATGTATAACTTAATAATTATTACTATTAAATATAGAATTTAATATATATATTAAATTGTTCATCTGTGTTGAGAACTCTGGATTCAGATTTGAGTGAGCTAAGATATTAATTCAGTTCCTGTACATGTCCAGGACACAAATATTGTGCAAATACCATACTAAACAAATCTAATCTGTTTGAGAATTGTTGTAAATCTGAAGTATCTAACATGATGAACTCATGAAGGTAGCTCTACATTTTTGATTTTTTCATCATAGCATTATTTTGAATTATATGTATCAGAAATGTATATCGAGAAAAAATCTTTAGAAATGTTTGATTTTAATTGAATTTGCACATGACTAGAAGAGTGCCAGCTGCTTTCTCATTACACATTGTAAGATGGATAGAGAAGATATGTCTGGAAAATTCTACATCTTAAAGAAATGAACTCTAGTAAAGTAAGCATTTATTAATGCCTCAATCAAACTATATCTACAGAGATCTGATTGAGTAAAGTTTGTGGAAAATGAGAATGGCCTATCTTTTACAATTATTCTTTCAATACATCAATGTCAGGCTATATTTCATGTTTTAAGTTAATTTGCAAATTGTATTATTTTCTCAGTGTGATTCCATTTTTTGCATTTCATTGTCTTTATTTCTTTTATTCACGATTTTCTTAAAATGAAAGCAAATAAGTAAAGAATCTTTTAGAGCTACATATGTGAAAATTAGTCTGATTACACTCACTAGGAAAGAAAATTAAAAAGAACTCTCAAACTCGGTTTCTCTAAAGTGAAAGAATATAAGAAAGCTGAAGCGTTTGAATGTAATTCACTCTGGATCCTATACTGCTTTGGGTACACAATATAATTTTCCATGTCAAGTCACAGCCTGGCTATGAGTTTGTATGCCTGTACAAATGTACAAAGTGTATATGTAGAAGCTGGTCTGATGGGATGCACAAAAGGCAGGATAAGAAAGGGCACCTTTGAATCCCTAGTACTCTCTCCATGGGCTTACTACCACTTGCTACTCATCACACATTGATAAAAATGTTGGACTGAGAGATTCTTGCATAACTAATAGAGTGAAAAGTGTCCCCAGCTAAAGAATTTAAGCAAAAAAGCCCTACAAGGGGAAAAGAAAGCCAACAGAAGGTGTTTCATATTCTAATTTATGAAAAAAAATATCCTTTGACAACTAGGTTGAACTTAGTTTTGCTGCTTAACTAAGTATATAGCTTGATTTCTGTTAGGATTTAGATTAGTAATTCCAAGATGATACCACAACAGAGTTTATATGACCTTTTCTCTGAGGTATTCTGGAGCCCCTTATAGTCAGACAGACCAATTCTGAATACCACAACTTTGTGCTGCGCTGTACTTCATAGGGACTGAAAGAAGTAGGAAACCTTCCTGCAAACTGGGTCGTAGAGAGCCACTAGGATTAATAAGCTCAGGGAGTGTATGTTCTTATTTTACCTTACTCCTAGTTTTCCCTAGCATCTTGACAGCTTCTGTATAAAGACAGTATCAAAGTAAAGCATCCAGCAGGCAGCATATCCTCCATCTCTGCTTCAGAGCCTGGAGATCTTTTGATATAGATTTTTTTTTTAAATTTTTTTTCTCTCGTGTTTCCATCATGCTTGGGTCATGACTACTTTTCTTTAAGGCAGATTACTGCAGTCCACATAAGGAGAATCCTCCAGACACAGCTTTGTATTGTGCCAGTCAGTCAAGATATCTTACAATGTGGGTAGCTGGAGTCAAAGGATAAGCCTTTCACCTTCATGTGTTTCAGAACAAATTGAATTAATGCCTTTGAGAAGAACATACACGTAACTTGGTGTTGCCACAATGTCCTTAGTAAGTCAAGGACAGAGGCCTTTTCCTGTAGGCAGTCAATGTACTTATCTCTCTAAAGACCCAATATCGCCATTGTCATAATTTATATCCTATAAATAGGATGGCAGTGATTAACTGAAACTGCTTTTCCAATGGGTTAGCTGCATATTGTCCTCAGTTATCTGAACGCATTTACATTTACAGACACATTTACAGAATATATTTGTTCTTACTGAGTCATTTAAGACTTTATTGATAACTTATTCTGTAATAAGATCCTTACTTTAAAAAAGCCTCCATTCAGTAAATATGAACTTCATACACATTCTTTTAAATGTATGCTTAAATTCTATAGATTTTATTGGCTTTGAACCCTTTATATAGATTTTCATTTCTGACAACTAAAGTGCTTTGCTGAATCCAGGCCTGAGAGTGAATCTAATGAATTATCCTGTAGCTGTTGAGATAGAGATAATGTCTTAATTTGTTCCAAACTTAATTGATGAACTGGGGAGATAGTCTGAATTGAGCTAATGAAAATTAGTAGAGACATGATTGGAAAAGCTGGAGTACTTGTCCTGCTTATGTGTGTGTGGCCGTGTCAGAAATTGATTTCACAGGAAAAATAGAAATGAGGAATTCTGAAAATGAAACTTCTGTATAAAGTTAATATAAGTAATTTTTAACTTTCTCATCAGTTATTAAGAGGAGGAAAGAGTATGTTCACAGAGTTGTTTCTGAAGGCTTGCTAGATGGTATTGTTGGTCAGAGAAAGAAGTTAGTTAAAGTGTAAGTTTCTCCTTGCAAGTTAAACTGCTCCTCTGAAAACTATTTTGCTTTCTTCAATTGTTACTGCTTTATGCAACTCTTTGATGGCTTGTTGCTTTCTAAAGAATAAAAACTTCAGTATAGATTTAATAATACAAAAAAGTCTGCCCTGAATCCTTTCCCAGGCAGTGTGGGCTGCCTTTTATCATTTGGATTGTTACTGGGAGGCAGGGGGTGCATGTGTGTGTCAGTGGAGGACAGGGAATGCTTGAGAGCTAGAGAAGATCCTTTTATCTTCCTATCTAATGATTAAAAATGAAAATGTTATAACCTGTAAGACTTGAGCTTACAAGTGAGGTGCTCTGGACAGATTTGCTCCTCCTTTTCTTCCAGTATATCTCACTTTATCCCACCCTGTCAGTGTTTACAGGTTGCCACCCTTGGTACTGTGCTTCAAGAGTCTTTTAAAAGGGAAGTCTCTTCAGGGTGGGTGTGATTTCACAATGCTTAAGCTTTAAAGGAGAATACTTTCACACAGAGTTGACTAAAACCTTTCTCTCTGCAGAGGAGGGAGTGGTGCTATAGAAATGTTGACAAGCTTGAGAACAGCAAAGAAATGTAAATTGTTCTATATAGGAATAGATGTTTGGAGGGCAACTGTTTTCTCAAAAGGAAATGTAAGGGAGAACTTCAGCTGGGAAACATAAGAGTTTTGCTGTTAGGTGAAGATGGTAAAATGGAAGGACAAGTAGGTCAGGCAGGCAGCCTGACCTTCATGAGAGCCTCATAGAAGGAAGTTTCACAGAACAATCTAACAGTGCTGTCTGGAAAAAGGGCAGTAGCTTCCTGAAGTGAGGACCGAAGCTTTTAATGAATGTCCATCAGTGTCTGTGACGTCAAACCCAATAATTTTTTAATGGACTGCAATTGATTTGGATTCGACCTCATTTTTTTTGGTGAAATTCTGAGATTGGGAAAAAAAAAAGAAAACAAAAAATTAATGGCATTGTATTGTGCAGTATCTTACAATACAAGCTACTCTGGCTGGGCCAACCTCCATAGAATCATAGAATGGTTTGTGTTGGAAGGGATCTTTACAGGTCAATCTTACTGTCTTAAAAGAATATTCCTGATTAACATCATGGAAATGGAAATCGATGAGAAAATAAACCCTCATGGTTTCAAAATAAATTCTGGTCTGTTGCAAGAAGAGGAGGCTAAATTACATGTTAAGTGTTTGCTATCTCTAAGCAAACGTGAGCTTGAAGAAAATGATGCAGCAAATCCATTCTAACGCATAACATTATTTCTACCATGAATTATTTTCCAGTTACCTCTTTCTTAAATTCTGACATAAGTTGAAAGTAATGTTTAATTATCTCAATATCCCACTAATAATGAAAATCTCAAATACATCCAAGAAAAATTGCAAGGGAGGAAACTGGTTTTAAAAATAAGTTAACTAATCAAAATATTTTAATCCCAAATGCCTTGCCTGTTAATATTTTTTTTCCTAGTGTGTTAAAATGAAAATGTCAATTTATACTAAATCTGTATGCAAATTAATGGCTTGGCCTTTCACTCTACCTTGAGTTACAATGGCTGCGTGTGAACTTACAGCTCTACTAAAATACCAAAAGATGCTCTATTTTCTAACCCCACTCCATTATATCTTTGCGTACAGGACATGAAAGCAATCAGTATGGCAGGGCCCCAGGGCCTCCCTCGACCCTGCCCATGGCCCAGGAGCACGTTTCAGTCCAGACCAGGGCTGTTGGTCCCTGCCCCAGGGACACAGTAGGATGCTAATCTCCAGCTCCCCACAGACAGACCCTGCCCAGCCATGGGCCAACATTCCTGGCTGGCTCTGCTTGTCCCAGGGAACTGGCTGATATAAAACTCGAATATAGACATGCTGCTGAAATGAGATGAAATGAAAACTTTGGGCCCTACTGACACATCCTCACCTTTCCTCAGCACTGAATGTCATTCTCAGTGCAGGCATTTTGTGTTGTGTAAAGCAGCTGTCTTTTAAATCAGGCATTCTGAGCACATCATTCTGAAAAGGAGAGAAACTAAGTATCTGAGTAGGGCTGAAAAAAGATGGTGAGAGTCACACTATCAGGAAAAAAAAACCACATTCTTTTTAATCTGTGTAAGCACCTATAGTGTTTTGTGTACGTATTCATTATACTTACATTAGGTGTTCTCTACTGACTTCTTTGCTATTCAGGCTTAGCACAGGGTGTACGCAAAGTGGGTAATATAAATAAAGGCCATTTTTCTAAATCTGAATCTACTCTTAGTCCAAGTAAGAGTTTGCTCTAAAATTTGGTTTTTGAAGAAATGGATATAAAAAAGAGAACAGTCCAAATAATAGTGTCCTTGAAAAGTAGAAAGCTAATGTCAAACACTATGTTGCAGTAGCATGTCCTTCTTCCATTCCAGAACTTTTCTCTGAGATTTATTTATTTATTTACTTTTAATTTTTTTAAAATCAGATATCTCTTGGTAGGTTTTAGCCATTTGCTGCGTAAATCCATCCCAGGTCTAATTTCAGTAGAGAAGCTGTGGTGGTCTGCTACACACGTATCTGCATGTGCCTTGGGAGGGTCAAAGAGAGGATCATTCTGCTCAGAGCTCTTGTGTAATGAATGTAGAAGCTGGACAATGTGCTGAACATCAGTAGAGAAGCTGTGGTGGTCTGCTACACACGTATCTGCATGTGCCTTGGGAGGGTCAAAGAGAGGATCATTCTGCTCAGGGCTCTTGTGCAATGAATGTAGAAGCTGGACTATGTGCTGAACAATGTGCATTGTTCATTGTAAACGGGCAGTAGAGAAGTGCTTTGCCCCTAGATTTTGTACTTGGGCTCCTTTCATAGACCATTAAAATAACTGTTAGAAAACAGTATATTGCCATTAATCCAAATTCTGTCTGATAATTTCAAAATTGTTGTAATATCTGGAAATGAAATCCAATTTCAATGACATCTCTGGTGTGCCCTTTTTCTCTCTCTCTTTCTGATCCTTTTTGGCTTCTCATCCTGCTACAAAGCAATAAAAGAATTATTACCTCTGTTAATAAGGCATACCCAAGGCAGCTTTTTCAAAAGTAATATTTTCGATATGCAGCCCCCTTTAGGTTCAGTGCCCATTTAGCAGGTGGGGAAAGAAGCATGGTTTTCTGAATCTAGTTCTCCTATTTTTTTTCCTTTGAGTTACACAGAGATTTTCTTCATCATGATTTCTTTTAAAGTTATTTTTTCTTTCAAATAGGTACCTTTCCTGTGTTTCTTTGTGATTTTAAAGCCAAGGATCAAGTATTTTTCTGTTGAAGTTTCTCCACGTTTTGTTTCTCTAGAGACAATTCTGTTGTGTCCTCTCATGCACCCCCTCAGGTCAGGAACCACTGAGAATACTTCATGTTTTTTCTGGTAAAAAGTAGCTTTTTTTCTAAGGCTCCCTGATGCTGAAAACCTGTTACCTTTGAAATTGACTTGGTTACTATTAGGTGGTGCAACTAAATATAAAACATTGGCTTGTGATCTGTCACCTGTACAAACAATTACACTGCTGCCTTCCCAGACTCAAATACACCATCCACAGAAGGTATCAATATAAGAGAAATGGTGAAAAGGGATCATTATGGCTTAAAAACATGTCTCAGAGCATTCCACATAACCTTCCATTAGCCTGAAAGCACAACTAAATTGCACAACAAGCATTTTACTATTAACACTTCTCTATAAAATTACCCACTTTTAACAATAGTAAAGCAATTTCCATAGAAGTTTCATTTACTTCTTAGTAATTTATTTAAATGGGTCATATAGAAAAGAAAATCACTTCAAATTTCAAAGCAAAGCAGCCAAGGTAGAAACTACTTCACTGCTAGCAATATTCTGTTAATGAATTGGGTGAAAAGGTGTGCAGTTGTACTGCTTTGATTGTCCTTGCACAGCAATTACAAGTTAAATGGAAAAGTATAATCATGGATGCTAAGGTTAAGCCCATAAGACGTATGTATTAAGTATGTCAAAATAGACAAACCCTCTAAATCTTCAATACTGCAAAATCGTCTCATTTTATACTGTAGAATTTCTCTAGTTTTCAAATGCAAAAGGATTAAAATAATAGAGGGATGAAGGAAGAATGAGAATGAAAACAAAAATAATGATAACAAGGTAGTGTCATTGCAGAAGTGTAAAAAAGAGGATTGTATTCAAATTAATGGCTTGGCCCTTCACTCTACCCTGAATTACAGTGGCTGCATGTGAACTTAGAGCTCCACTAAAATATCAAAAGATGCTCTTTTGACCTTCTAAGCCCACTCATCCTTTATTTCTCAAACCATGCTACAAAGAAAATTTCACATTTGGATCAGGAGAGAAGTTGGGGGTTTGGTATTTCTTTTTTTAGGGGCGTGGGGGTGGGAATGGGGGAGGAGCATGGGAGAGAAGGCAGGCTCTTCTCTTTCCTCCCAGAGATGTTACTGACAATTTCCTAACAGGAATGTATGTAAAATTTGCTGACTGTGTAACATGCCAATATGCTGTTGGTATATAACTGTCTCGGGGCAAACCTCCCTGAATCAATGCCGTGGAATCTGTGGTGATCGGGCAACAAGGGGTTACTTTTACCACTTCTCTTACGCAGCATCAGAAACATTTCAGTGTTTCTCAGTATCTTAGTTGCTGATGCTGCCCAAAAGTTCATGCAAATCCAGTTACCCTCTTTTCTTTGGAGACAGCTCTGGACCATCGCCATTAGGACACTTAGGCTATGCAGATCTGGTGAAGGAGACTTTATGCTGTTGCTGTGTGTCATTCACCTACCTTGCAACTCAATAGAATATTTTAATCTTAGAGCTGCTAGGCAGTTTACCAATCCAGTGCTACATCTATTTAGGAGCTGTACAGAAAAAAAAACAGCTTTAAAATAAAGCTAGAGACTATGAGGAAGCTGAAGGAAGGGGAAGGAAGAAGACAGAAATCCATTTTAGAAAATGTGAAATCAAGAGTATCATCCAGGTATCTACAGCGTGAGCAGGGGAAGATGTGGTTGTGTAGAGTGTGATAACAGTTCTTTTACTGTAATACTTGCTCTTTATCAGATGTGCTCGTGCCTCCCTATTATATTTAGACGTGTACTGCAGGCATTTTTAGGGCCACTTTAGTGAGCATGTTTTCTCTCTTAAAGAATGCACAGTGTGTAAAATGTGAGATAAAAAGAGTACTAAATATAGAAGTGCTTTAGTGCTTTAATTCCATAAAAGTGTGTCAAGAGAACTTCCTCCTCTTAGGAGACTTTCCTTCTAACTTGTTTTACTTTACACATGCTACATGTGAAATATACCTAGAGAGGAAAATGATTTTTTTCTGGGGGTTGTTTTACTCTCTTCCTCATGGCATCATATGCAATTATGTGAGGTGAGTACAGTGAGCTGTTCAGACTTTTACCTGGTAATGTTTATATTCAGAATAACTAGTGTTACACAAGTTATATATTAGTGGTATACTAGCCTATGTGTAGGAAAAAAGTAGCATTTTTAGGAAGTCCGTGAGTGATTTAGTAAACAGTATCTTGCAGTCACTAAGATGCCTTCTCAAAATTTCGGTTTAGTTGATTATAATTTAAATAATTTGATAGTTTTGAAACGAAATCAAAGTTGTGAGTTGACTTGTCCTAAATGGTTCACTTCAGAACTCTGTTACTTTGAGAATGATCAATGATTTTGGGTGCTCACTTTGATACCTTAAAAGGGTCTGACATAAGGAAGTGTATGGTTTTGAAAGAATTGAGTGTAGTTATCTCTGACCATCCTGACTCATAACTTTTGGAGCAAGACCGACTGAAAAGAAGGATAGTGCTGCTTTAGCACTGAAAGTTTTCCTGAAGTAAATGATTTTTCAGAACAAGAGAGTGGCTGGATTGGAGTGAAAAGAGTGAGCATTTACTGCTATATCTCTGGTTTGTTTTTGAAAGTATCTATATTTTTATGGAAAAAGTATTACAGTTATAGATAGGATGAAAAGCTTTTTATATGTCATTTTATAATAAAAGCTTTATGTTGAGTGAAGTGTTTCTCACAGCTTTCTCAAGAATTCTGACACTCTATATACTGAGTAAAGTGAATAATTTGGAAAAAGAGCTGGCAAATGAGAAACACAGCAGAGCTGCTGAAAGAAATGGGTATGGGGTGCTCACTGCAGAAACTTTGAGGGGAAAGAATCTATTCTAGTTTTATTCTAAAAGGACTGCTACAGACAGTCAAAAGTTGAAGATGCAGATGTACAACTCAGGTAATTTCTGATGAAAAGATTTCTATCTGCTTTCTCCAGGACCGAATTTGATAGCTCACTCATATTTTAGCCATTAAATTTGGGGGCAGTGGGAGGAGGAGAAGATTCAAATCTTTGTTGAGCAGGTCATTGTCATGGATTTATTTTGCAGAGAGGATGGTAATTCTCTCTGATGGATTTATTTTGCAGAGAGGATGGTAATTTGCTTGTTCTGCTGTTCCAGTGATATATGTCATTTTATAATAAAAGCTTTATGTTGAGTGAAGTGTTTCTCACAGCTTTCTCAAGAATTCTGACACTCTATATACTGAGTAAAGTGAATAATTTGGAAAAAGAGCTGGCAAATGAGAAACACAGCAGAGCTGCTGAAAGAAATGGGTATGGGGTGCTCACTGCAGAAACTTTGAGGGGAAAGAATCTATTCTAGTTTTATTCTAAAAGGACTGCTACAGACAGTCAAAAGTTGAAGATGCAGATGTACAACTCAGGTAATTTCTGATGAAAAGATTTCTATCTGCTTTCTCCAGGACCGAATTTGATAGCTCACTCATATTTTAGCCATTAAATTTGGGGGCAGTGGGAGGAGGAGAAGATTCAAATCTTTGTTGAGCAGGTCATTGTCATGGATTTATTTTGCAGAGAGGATGGTAATTCTCTCTGCTTTTCTGATGTACATCTCAAGTGATTTGTTTACATTATTTCATGTGGCTTTTTCTGCTGTTTACAAGATACTATTTCCAAACTATAGCAAGAGGATTCGCATGAAATCTGAGCTTCAGTGGGAATTCTTTCCCTGACTTTACAGTAGAGTCAAGATCTCATCCCGAGTACTACTCATTTCTACCTGCATAAAATGTTGTGGTCCCAATAGATTGAATTTTATTGTTAGATTAGCATTTACTGTAAGACTCTGTGCTCAGTGGAGTACAGACATTGAAAGGTTTTCATTATTTTAAAGTGATTCCTTTCTTCATGATGATCCTAAATAACTCTCTAGGGGGCTCAAAACCAAAGTCTGCTGTTTTCTTCCCATCTTTTTTGTACACACTTTTGTTTCCCTTTACTGCATACACATTTATTTTATTGTTAGGGCTGTTCAGAAGAGTTATCATGATGTAGATCAGATGGTTGATTAAACCACAGCTGGTTTTTAAAAATATTTATAAAACCCCAGCACGCTTTTAAAAAGAAAATACATAAAGAGCTCTATGAATTCCGAACCAAATATACAAAATACACTATGGGAATTTTTCTTTTGCTTTTCTGTGTTAACATTCATAGTGTTTGGGTAGCATTCTCTATATGAATAGAAAATATTAGATATTGCATGATAGTGCAAATCTCCTATTCACTGCTCTTTTAAAAATAATTTTACTGTGGGAAATGAAAGAGGAAATGTTAGGTAGGAGGAGTGGTGGATTTCAGCTACTTGTACTGTGGCTGTTAGTAATTGGTTGCCTGACAGGCAAGGTTATGTTTTCTGATGTTGTGATAAACTGCTATTTTTAAGATGCCAGATTTGGCCCAAGAATCTGAGTGGGGAATTTCATCCCAATAGTTCATATCATCAATTGTGAAAACCTCCAGCTGTCAGTTGTTTTCTGCTTCCCTGCCCATCACAAGCAAGATGCCATCACTAGTCAGAAATCTTTTTCCAGATGGTGAATGTAGCTTTAAATTTGAGTTTGTCTGATGAAAGGAGTAGTAAATGATTAAGCACTCACTAAGGTAGGCTCTAGCTTGTGACTGCTGTTTTCTTGAGTAAATAGAGCAAGGTGTTTAATCAAGAAATAAAATGCCAGAAACATGTAGCTATACAAATCTCAAATACCATGATACCACAGACATTGCTAATGAAGTCTTGTCATTGGAGCCTGTCACTTAACTGAAGTACATGGTGTGAAATACTCATTCTAATTCTCTGCTGGCGAGCCATAGGAAGGCTCAGACACAGCAAATGACTCAATGCTTCATTCACCCCTGTGGATACGTCTAATGACTTCAGTGGGGCGAAATACAGAAGATATTATATCCCTAATTCTAGAATTTGAGTGTGCATTGCAAATTGCCTGTCAGTGTTTGTGAGGCCCAATGCAGAATTCAGAGGTTTGCATTTGTTTGTCATTTAATCCTACCCAGGCAAGCATAAAGTGATGTTGCAGTGGCCTGTTGGATTTTTTCAGGAAACACTGTGTGTTGTTCCAGATACATATATATCTTTCCCAATACAGAAATGTACATGTTTAGAGAAATGTATATGCATGGAAGAAATTAAATAAAATAGTGAGTTAAAATGAAGATCTCTGCTGTAAAAAGGTAGTAAACTTGGGAGTAATAAAACATCATAAGAAAGCTTTTAGTCAGGTTATAGGTCCCCCAGTTTTGCTACTGTTTCTTTAGCTCAGCTCTCAGAAAAATAGCTCGATTGCTGCGAAAGAATGATGCCTTTCTGTACCTCTTCCCTTGGATAGTTTGGCTGCCAAGTAATCTATTTTTTTACAAAGGGAAATAATGGAAGAGCATGGCTATGTATCTTTCTGCAATAATCTGAGAAAGGGTCTCTACTGAGCCTCAGAAGTGGCCCTCATGCTCTGAAGGGCTGGGGATTGAAGAGAGAAAAGCTGTCATGTACCTCTCTGAGCCCTCCTGGGGACAATTAGGGCTCGTATAATATGTAGTATTATACTTGTTGACCATATAGCAAATCTTAGCAAAATGTATTGTGTGTCTTTTAAAGTTTCTACTCCCATTTATGTCAGTTCAGTTGTTTCATCGTTTCTTTCAAACTACATGTTCAGCTGCTAAAAGTCTCCTAGACTTTTAGGAGAAAAGCTATAGATACATATATAGGACACATTGTTCCTGCAATATGTCCTTCTCCACCAGTCAGCTCAAATCTCAGTGGCAACTTCTAATGTTTTGCCCCAACAAAGACAGTGGGGAGGTCTGAAGAAAGCCCTCGTGTGATTATTTAGCAAACAGTATAGGTTTTTCTTAATTTTGGCAAGTCCTATAATTTAGCCCATAAGCATAAAAACCATGCCTCCAAAGCACTACAGTTATGGTCCAATAATTCCTTCCTTCTGGAAGGAACATTTACATTTTGTCCTCTGTAAACTGGACTCTGGAAAGATCCTGGAATCCTGAATGGTTAAAGTGGGAATGGTTAGAGGTTACATCCTCTAACCAGAGTTTGGAATGGGACAGAAAAATCTTTTGAAGAGAAGAAGAGCCCGTGTATAGTGGCACATTCTTTTCTTCTTATTTACCTGGGACCCAGGTGTACTAGAATAGATCGAGTCAAGACTGCACCCCAGCCAGCACATATTTGGGGTTGTGTTAGGATGGCAGCCTGTCAGGTATGGTGTGCAGAAGATGCTTCCCAAGTAACTAGGCTGTCAACTGCACTCGTGTTCAGTCTCAGTAAGAGTTTGGAGCCCAGATACAATTAATCCCTAAGTAAATAATACACAATAGCAAAAAATTCCACTTGCTGCTTAAATATAAGACCATGGGAAAAACTGGGTAAACAGACTATATGCAGAGGAAAACTGTAAAACTCTGAAATACCCTGTTTGGTGAAGAAAGATGCCTGATGGCTGTGATATCTTGTGGGGATTAAAGACTAAAAACGGCTTGAGGCTTTTCACATAAGTGCAGTATGTTCAGAGGGAAGAATACTTTCAAGTTTGGCTACAAATATTGAAACTAAATTTAAAGAGTAGGATTTTACAGAAATTTTGATGAATCCGTAAGCTATTGAAATGCTTTCTGTGACCTCTGCTGGAAAAAAAGACAAAGCAAGCATTCCCAAAACTGTTCAATAATTAAACGCGTGTTTGAAGAGATTTTTTCCCTGCCTGGCTAAATACATGTTTAAACTGAAAGTTACATAACCCTGTAGAAAAAAAGGCTGTGACACAGTCTAATCTGGAATTATGTGCAGAATGGTTACAGCCAAGATCACCTTAATACAGCTATTTTAGCCTTAATGCTGTGCAAGTGCTCTTTGCTCATCTTGAAAAATTGCTGCCTATGAATTGTAAAATGCTAGAGCAATTTTTTTGTGTTTGCAGCTCCCACTGACAATTTTGGATGGTATAATTGAAGGACAGGCTTGGCTGACCAGAATCACATTTTGGCTTTGCTTTATGTGCAGCGTGTATGTTACCGTGAGCTGTTTCACTGAAGGCTATCTCTGAGAGCCTTGTTTTGAAAGAGATTTCTGGAAAAAAGAATTGGCAGAGGAGGGTGAGAAGAAAGGAGAAGGGGGATGTGTAGAACAGGGATAGTTACAGACTCTTCCAATAATCTAGAAAAGCAGGATTTTTAGGATGTGGCTAACGTGTGGAGAAAAACATTCTTCATAGACTATTGCTGTTCTGGGGGTCTTGGACCAGGGAACCATGTATGATACAAAAAAAACCATTGCTCAAGAATAAGCAGCATCGATGGGCAGAGAAAGAACCAGTGTGGAAATCAGGATTTTAATTTCATAAGGAATTTTGAGTTATTTCCATTTTGAAGCAGATTATACCTCACTTGAAACATTTTGCTTTGATAAAAAACCAGGATGTTGCTATTTGAACTTTCAACATATTTTAAAATATTGCATTACAAATGAGAAATCAAAAGGAATTATGCTTTCTGTATTTTTTTGAGTACTCCTGGGTTACGTTGTGGGGTTTTAGTTTTGTTTTTGTTTTCTAAATAAATCTAAAATTAAAGTGAGGTGACTCTTACCTCTTTTGTTTAATGCCTTCATTTGTCTATCCATGAAATAATTGTTCTTGCTCCTTAAGCTTTTGGCATGCTTTAACATGGGCAAGACATATGCATTTGCAAATCTCTCTCTTCTAGAGAGCTTTCATTTGCAAATCAGTTGAATAGGTGTGTGTCCACATAAACAACTGATTGCCTTCCTGATGGTAAAACCTACTCAATTGAAACAAATGGGATGTCGGATTAATACCAGATATGTTTTCCATACTTAAAAAAAAAAAACAAACCAAAAATATTTCCCATTTACTGCTACAGTCCTAAAATGTAGATATGGTACTTAACATTGATGGTTTGGATTTGAATTGATACGTAGAGCCAAAGATTTGCTTTGTTTCTATTCCTTCTCAAACTGTTGACTCAAAAAATTTTTTTAACTGTTGAAAATATTTTAAATGCTTTTCTGAGATCTTGCTCAATGCCATTGCTTTTCTAAACCCAGCAATTTGCCAAAACAGGAATTTTAGAAATACTGACTAAAACATCTTGACAAGCTAAACATTTTTTAAAATGGGAGTAGGTGGACTTAGTTGACTTACTGCCAGCTACAGTATCTGTACACTGCCCAAGAAGATAAGCAGTGCTACGTAGAGTGGATTAAGGCTGGTGCCAGGAATCTGCCAGATTCTGGACCTGGTCTCATTTCTGGTATTGTGTCATGTCTTGAGCAAGTCACTTCCTTTTTGTCTGAGTGTGTTCCACTGGCCATGAATTAAGTACAGTATTTATCTACTTCTTTCAAAGAAGGAAGTTTATTTTCCTTAAGTTTTGAGGGTGTAAACCCTAAGGATTATGACCCGCACCTATGCATGTGCATTTGGCACACATTAAATTCCTTTCAGCCTCTTAGCAGGAGTGCAATGCAACCTGTGGGGAAGTGTTTTTGCAGTTTGAGGACAGAATAGTTTTGAACTGCAGAAAATCTTGTAGGTTTGGTCAGATTTCAAAATTTTAGACTTTTATTATGCTTTCCATAAGCAACTGACTGAAATAATTTAGTCTTTTTCTGTCTCTCTTCCACACATACTCCAGTTGGCATTAACGTCTCTGAAACAGGGAACTTGAAACTACCTTCTGGTGATGTTATGATTCCAGTTGCTTCTCAGTTATACAACATAAATGCCTAAAAATACAAATTCTCAAACCTTTCTTTCTTGGGCAAACTTGAGAACAACAGCAGTGAGCAATTAGCATTTCTAGAATGCAGAGTTACAAATAATTGCAACCATCCTGCTTTTTAACTCTTTGTAAAAACACAAGCATGTACACCAACATGCAACTTAAATGCCCAGCAAGGTATGCAAGTGGATAGTTATCATCTTCTTAAAGAGAAGGTTCTCCTTTATTTGAAATGGTCTGACAGCTTCCTGTTCTTCATAGTTGTTTATTTCATTTTGTGACAAAGCCATGTATTTTTGCCTGATCATAATTGAGTTTGAATATGGCAATCAAGGAAATATTAACAACTCCTTTCTCTTCAAAACATGCCATCAGTCTATGAACATCATAAAAATAAACCAAAAAAACCCTACCCAAAATCCTGAACAAGTTTTAGAGGCTACTAAACAAAACATACCAATTACTGAAACCCAACCTAAAAATAAAGAGCATCTTTTTTATTGATGAGCCAGAAACCAATATAATCTGTCTGGCAGATATACAAAAAACTTATCTAGTTCAAATCATGTTCATCTAAAGTTGATCCATTTAATCATTTTTTCCATTAAACAGCCTGTTGCTGCTTTTTTTCTGGTTGGAAAAAGTGTCGGTGTTACAGAAGAGAGATTTTATGCTCAGAGGACCTGGGATTAGAAGAACAATCATTTTGATATTGGAGATCTGTTTGGAGGCAGATTGCTTTTGAGCTTGTAGAAAATTTTTATGCTGACATGCATCTGTGTTATGAAATAATTTCAAAACTCTGGGATGGCAGCAGATTTTACAGTGCAAAGAATCAAAACTGTTGGGTTTGGATTAAAAAAGAGTCTTCCAGTGTTATTAGAAAACAGAAGAAAGCACATGGCATAATAGGTCAATTTAATGGCATTGTTTGCAGTAAAATGACATTTCAGGCATAATCTGCAGTGCTCGCTTGCAAGTAGGCCATTTTGCTGGGCAGGGAAGGATTTGATACATTCTTTTATATTACTGTGTCAAATTGGATTAGAATATAATAAAATGGTGAATAATGTGAAAAAAAGGCCTTTAGGATCACTTGTTATGCAGCATAATAAGATGCACAAGGAATTAAAATGAATGCACTCTTCAGAAATATGACAAACTTGTAGCAGTTGTGTGGAACCTTCCCTTTTTCTAACACGTTACTGTGGTTTATCCCTCCTGTGCTCCACACTCTCTTAATCTACATCGAGTGAATTTCCTTCAGCAAGTTTGCCCAGCAATTGCCTGTTTCATAATTATGATTAATCAAAGACAAAATGATTAAAAACTCACTACAGTTCATACAGTTTCAGTTTGCAACTGTCCAATGGTACTCAAAACTTTACTAAAATTTATTTCTGAGATACAGTAGTAATGCCTGCTGGCCTGGTTTGGAGTGCAGCCACAGGAGCATTCCCTTGAACAGCTCCACCAAGTAGCCCAGAGGATTCAGCTTCTGCTGTCACTCTGTGAGATATCTAAGCTACACAGACAAGAAAATATGCTGAAACTTGGTTTCTTAAATGATGCGATGCTTGGAGGGTTTCTCATAACTTCATGGAGTAAATTCTAACCTTTGAAATTTTGGAAATGTTAATTAGCAAGCTGAATACTCCACATTTTCATTTATCTGATACTCTTATCTCAGAACTCACATTAGCCAAAATTGAATCGTGTCTCCTATGTGCTATGAGTCATTTGCTTTGAAAAGGTCTCTGTGAGCTGAAAACCCAGTGACAAGTCTAGATGGCAGGTCATGTGCTCTGTTTGGATAAACAGGGTTACACTTCACACAGGAATTAATAAATGACTCAGTTTCAGTCCTGAATTTAATTTCAGAGATTACAGAAAATCTGTAAAACAAACTATATGCTGCATCGCTTTTAAAATGTGGAAGTGATTAAAAAGAAAATACCAGAGCCCATCTTTTGCCTAAGTTAAAGCATGGAAAAAGTAGTACATATCAAAGTAACTCCCAGTGTGCCTATGCGTTCAACTTCCAGTTGACTGTAAAACTGAGAAGTTGAACTTGGGACACTTAATGCTGTACGAAGGCAGGCTTTCACTTGGAATGACTGTGATCTGCTCTGTCAGATTCTTACTTTTCCCTTGTGGTTGAAGAGCAGTAACTTTGCATAGAAAAGGCAGGTTCATCCTTCTCTGACTGAGCGTCCACGTCCTCGTGGGTACCTTGAGTGAGGGAACTGCTAATGCTGCTGCCACGGTTTCATCCTAGTGTGGGAGAGGATTGTGCAGCGGGTGTACAGCACGTGCCACACATGAATACATAACACTGATTAAGACCCTAAAACAAGGACAGTGTCCATTTTCAAAAAGAAATTCCAAACAAAAAACCCAAAACCAACGTGTTTAATCCATTTAGTCTGTAATATGGCCTGCTACCGGGCCACAGAGTATAAAGTGAGGCTCTGAATTCAGGAAAGTATTTGTCTCAGAACATCCTTAACTTTTCAATGGCTTCTTACAGTCAGCTAAGCATATACTTAAATGCTTTCCTGAATTGAGGTCTAACAAACTTACACTTTTATCTTACTGTTAATGATGTTTGATTTATTTGACTCTAAAATGTGCACTCCATTTGAGTATGGTTTGACACGGCAAATGAAATATTTACTGACTCTTGGCACTAGTACCTTCACCTTTGTGGATTTCTGTAATGTGTCATTCTTATTGAAGGTCTATTCTCCATAGGATGCGTGTGATTAATTTCTAATAGGATTACAAGGAGGTTGGCTCATGCTTTGAGAAGAAAGCTCTTTCCTTTTTGAAAGTAATTTTTGTGGTTTTGTACCTAGTCACTAATTGGATTCCTGCATAGAATTTGATACCAGAGAATAACAGAATAACAGAAATACAGACTTATAAGTTTCCCCACTTCCCTATGTAACAAAATGAGGCCAAACAAACAGTTAAACCAATCTGGTGCATTTCATTGCTTTCATGGAACGGCATTGTCAGAACGCTGTTTGCCTGGATTGTAGATGTGGTGTTATCTCACTTTATGAGAATATAGCCTTTTGAAGGACTGAAGATCACTACATAAGAAATCTTGACTCTGCAGTTCTGGCTGACTAGTATGATGAAATTTATGTGGCAAATCATGCAAAACACAGAAAGACAGGCAAAATCAGATAAGCAGTATTTCCTTAAGTAAATTTTAGATTAAGTAACATTTTGAGAAAAATATTCTCCAGTTTTTCTACCCTATCAGCAAGGCAATGATTAAACCCACAGTCTCCTACAGAAGGCAGTCTTTAATATATGCAAAGAGCAAGAAAAGAGGACTGAAAAGGTGCTGTCTATTTCTTTGGATTAAGGCCAAAGCATGAGAAAGACACGAGAATATTTTCCTTCATAAATTTGCCAATTTTAGGTATAATCAGATTAAGGAAACAAATCAGAAACAAAAAAAAATCTAAAAAAAAAATTTGTAATACTTACATTGGTGACATATTCAATATCCTTCCAAATATTACATTCCCTGGGAAAATCTGCCAAATCTAAAAAATTATCCACTACCACTTGGCCAATCAAGTCATGCCTGGAGAATCTGTCAAAGTCATACACAGAGAAATGGAGTTTCCTTGCATTCAGATCATTGTATGGGACAGTAAATAAAAAAACTTCATCAAATACTGGATTTAGGGTCTTTCTGTGCACTTTAGTCTGGTGTTTTGTTTTCCTATCAGGAAGCAGATATATCTTCACATATGGATCTGAAGTTCCAGAGAAGTCCTTTGCTGGCAGGTTGATGGCCTTGTGTATCTTCACTATCAGCTGCTCTAAATCACAGTCATATTTCAGGATAAAGTTCAGTTTTCCACATGCCTTGCTATTACTCCTCCGGCCATCGTCTGTGTCCACTGATCTTTGTTTATAGAGCTCTGGCTTAATGCGGCCAATCCCTGTCAGTTGCTCCTGTTTCTGAACTTGCTGGATGTTGAAGTCAGGGTTGGAGAGGTTGAGTTGTCTTCGGATTGAATTATGCCTTAAGTGAAAATGAAAGAATTAAAATAGAATGTGTTGAACATGGTAAGCATCTGTGCACGCACACTCAAGATCCTGTTCTCATTTGACATGTTTTTGTAACGTATGCCAGGGTCCTATATTCACTCGCATAAAGTGATAAAGCACGATACCCAACAATTGTGAGAGCTCACCTTCACCATTAGACTGCTAATATCACATAATTTTCTGTCCCGGTGTCTCAAGCTAGTGGTGTGCACTCTCCAAACCTGGCTGCAGAAAGTAACAAATGCAAGTTTATGGCCCCTGCAAATCCAAAGGATCTGCATTATTGGCAAATATAATGGGACAGGGTAAGAACTGTCGCTGTTCTTATCAGTTACTATTTTCAAGTGGTTCCTTTGGATTAATGCCTATGAAATGAGTTACATTATGTAAATGGCAGCAGGATCTGGCCTATTATGCCAGCTGAGCTTGCTGATTTCTGGTTCTAAGATAAAGCTGGACCGAGAATGATGCTTCCTGACATCTCTGCGTTTTAATTACTTGTTGATCTCTATGACTAGTCCATTTACAAGTGAGCTGTTCTGGTCTGATATGGTTTGTCGACCACCCCAACAATTTCTTTGTTTTTTCTCTTATACCTTGATTTAATAAGCTCTGTGGTATTTTAGCTGAAAAACTCCTTTAGTTTCATTACTCTGAGGAAAGAAAGTTGCTTTTAGCTTTGCTCCAGTAAAATTTATTACCTGGAGTCACTCAGTTATTGTGATTGAAATTTCCACTTCATGAGATGATAACAGAAATCATATCTGCAAACCCTGTTGGGGTAGTGGGATGTGAAAGTTGGATTAGGCAAAATCCTAATCTTACACGAGTTAGATTCTTTTTTGTCCTATTCATATGCAGCAATCATTCAGTGCAGTGGAGTACCGTGAGATGCTGTTGAATATAGAAAGAGCACATGGAAAACGCTAGCACAGGATTAGTCCAAAGCTATTTAAGTGGAATGTAATCAATAATAGTTCCTCTTATCATTGTTCATTCATTCCTTGTAAATATTTGTTTATGCATGCTTAAAACAGGAACATCCTCCTATATACTATCCTAATTTTTTTCTCTTGTTGCATAATAAATACATAATTTTATTGCTATACATTAGTAATTTCCATGATAAAATATTACCATGTCAGAAAAAAATATTTGTATTGCCCAACCCTTAAGCTCCTCATAGCAGAGTGAGGTGCAGAATATCCTGGGGAGAAATAAAAAGGAGGGCACTGGAGAGACAGCTTAGCAAGGATTGTAGCAGGAGCAGGTGCCTGGGCTCTGTGGCCACACAGCAAAGCCACCAGTGGCTACTCAGGTATGCCAGAAAGCAGCAAAGGTGAACAAAGAAAGGATGCAGCACAAGGCATATGGGCCCCTCCTGCTCAGTGAAAGAGTTTTTTGGAGAAGACTTGGGCAAAAGTATGGGACAAGGAAAGAGAAGGGTAAAAAGTGAAATATGTATCAGCAAACGTTATAGGGCAGGGGTGGGGCTTGTTGCATAATAAATACATAATTTTATTGCTATACATTAGTAATTTCCATGATAAAATATTACCATGTCAGAAAAAAATATTTGTATTGCCCAACCCTTAAGCTCCTCATAGCAGAGTGAGGTGCAGAATATCCTGGGGAGAAATAAAAAGGAGGGCACTGGAGAGACAGCTTAGCAAGGACTGTAGCAGGAGCAGGTGCCTGGGCTCTGTGGCCACACAGCAAAGCCACCAGTGGCTACTCAGGTATGCCAGAAAGCAGCAAAGGTGAACAAAGAAAGGATGCAGCACAAGGCATATGGGCCCCTCCTGCTCAGTGAAAGAGTCTTTTGGAGAAGACTTGGGCAAAAGTATGGAACTTTTGGAAAGGAAAGAGAGGGGTAAAAAGTGAAGTGTGTATCAGCAAACGGTATAGGGCAGGGGTGGGAACTGGACAAGTCATGCCTTTGTGGACAGAGAGCCAGTCTAACACCTGCTGCAGAGAGCCAGACCAGGAACAGTTGCCAGAAGAAAGATCTGCAGAGATTCACAGGAGTGAAGACATTGACCATGTGCTCAGGATGCTGAGGCAAATTCTCTTACAGGTTGGGATTGCTGCTGCTTCTTGTGAGATGACTATGCTGTGGTGATACTATGCATTTGTCATTTGATTAAGTATGAAAATTGCTGTCCTGTTGTAGCAGAGAAAGCCTGTATGTGACTCAATACTTTCACAATATTGAAAACACACATGAGAGCTCTTGGTGTTAGATGTTGGATATGAATCCTCTGTTGTTAATGAAACCCATGACATGCTTATTTCCCAGCAGTTTGAAAATGGACCAGCACCAGTCCTGTACTGTGCTTCTGGAATATTAGTCCTGAGTTGGAATTCAGCTTTGTTCATGGTAGGGTGCAAGCTTGGGTATCCATAATTATGGCTTTGACCTGCCCGTAGATTCCTACAACAAAATCAGCCCAGGCCATTCTCATGCTAATCTAAGAAGGAAGGGCACGTGGAGCTTTTGCTGCATACCATTAATGCTGTTCTGGGGACCTGTCAATGTCTTTCTGAGACATGTTTTGGATAACTGGTAATTACTGAACTGGCTGCTAGCTGTTGTCATCTTACTCATGGTCAGGTGTGCTTGCAGGCAAGAACCTTGGCTAAACTCACTCTCCCAGATGACCAGAAAGGAGGCTAACAAAGAGCAATTGGGCTAGTACTGGACTTTCTCCAGCTGAAGTGCATCTGCTTTGACTCAGAAATTTACTTCCTCTTCACATGCTGATCCTTTTTCTTACTGCATGAAACATAATCCTTTTATCACCTGCCCTTGCACACACTCTTTCCTCCTCCGTTCTCCAGTTCCCCTGCGGACTCTTGTTCAGTTACTTCCCCCCCCACAGTCATGATTGTGGCCAAAATCTATGATTTTTAATCCTGTTTCTAACTCTTCGAAGTGTTTCATTAGCTTGCCCTACTTTTCTTCTTTGGCTGTTTTAAAAATCTTTGAGGAGATATGACTGAGTGTTCAGCATCAGTGCTAAGTGCAAATGAATATGCTTTACAAGCTAAATCTAGGCTGTTCTGGTGCTTTAAGGGACACACAGTGCTCTGTCTTGTCCAGCTTCTGAGGGAGAGGCACAAATGAGACAGTAGTTGACAGAAGAGTGGAATAGCATTGTGATCCTGTCCTTTTAACCTAAGGGGTTTGTGCACCTCAAAGTAAAACTTTTATGTAATTTTTTAAAAAAAGAATATGGCAAGTAAATTATGCATTTTTAATAGATCAGTGCACTGGATGGGTTTGTGCACCTCAAAGTAAAACTTTTATATATTTTTTTTAAAAAAAAGAATATGGCAAGTAAATTACGCATTTTTAATAGATCAGTGTACTGGATAATCAAGCTGTGCTCTTTTGATTGTATTTCTATTCATTAATATCAGAGAGAAATTGGAGTTACTGACCGAGCAGAAGAGGTTGGTTCAGTGATCTGACGATGCATTCGCACATTGTGTACGCAGTTCTCCTTCGTTCCTGCCTGAGTATCTAATGGAATATCAGGGGAGGTGTGGCTGATCTTCATGGAGGACTCCGGATAGGCTGTAGGCTGACCCAGATAATCCTCACTGTAGTCATGGTCATTGGTCTCTGTATCTGTGTAGTTCAGTGATTCTTGTTTGTTGTCTTTGTTCCCAAATGGCAAACCACGCTCTCGCCAAGGGATCCAACAAAGCTTCCAGGACACGAACAGAGAGACACCAAACAGAGCAAGACCACAGGCTGTGACAACTAAGGACAGCAAGCTTATTGAGATATCTGCAAAAGAGAAAAACACATGCATGTCACATCTTTGTGCTCTTTGGAGCTCCGCATCTGCAAGGCGTGGGGATGTATGGGAACTAAATACCTCTGGACTCCAGATATACAAAAATTAAATTCTGGTCCCTGCAACAGTCATATAATAGAAACATATCAAATGTACTGTTCTTCCCTGCTCCCCAGCTCCCCCCCCCCCCCAAAAAAAAAAAAAAAACAAACAACCACAAACCACCTTGTTTGGAATTCAGTATAAGGCTTATCTTGACAGAACTTAGTTTATGTTTTCCCTGCAAAGCTGGCTAGGATGAAGGGTCGTTCTAAATATGAAAAGGGCTGTTCACTTGTTCACTCAGCTTTGAACTGATGAAAGAGTAGTGCCTGCAGTACATTTTGTTTTTTCTATATTTTCCTTTACGTAGTGCAGTTTTTTCCACCTCCTTTAACAGATTTTACTATCTTCTCTTCCAGAGACTGTATTATACTTACACGACCATGAACATATGCACATATGTGGCATGAAATGCACATAGGCAGCATGAACTTTTAAGTATTCAAGTGAAGTATCTTGTTTCATTAATTCCCTTCCTTCTAATGTTACACTGATTCTTATAATTGCAAATGATTTTTGACTATCAATACATGTCTTGCTGTTCATCATTTAGTTTAGGTACCAGTATCTCTTCCAAACAGAGATGTTTCTGCTTTTTAACTCTCAAGGCTCTTTTTTCTGTTTCCAAACCTTTGGTATAAAATGAACGTGGAGATGAGTTTTCTGTTGTTTTTCCCCACATTCCTAACATTATCCTACTTCATAATCACACCAACACAAATAAGTTACAACTGGGAGAGGCTTCTTCTCTGTTTTGCTTTGTTTAAAGTTGCATGTTGGGAAAATGACTCAGTGGAACAGCTGTTTTTATGGCTACAGTGTTTTTGAAATGAGGTTCTCTGTGGAATAGACAATACATCATGCCTTAAAAAAATTAGTAAGAATTCTATTTTACTGCCTCAAATTATAAACACAACCTGATCAAAGCAATTTTTCACACTGTGTGTAGGTTCAGAATGTCAGGATGCATCTTTCTAGCTAACAGCTAGCCTAAATTTTTGAAGGATGGCATGAGGTTGAAATGTACTGCTCCTACTAGAATAATTATTTAAGAATGATAATTCAGATGAAACAGCCTTCGTCAATCTGAAAAGAAAAAAAAAAAAGGAGAATAATATTTTTCAAAAAAGTGGAAAAGTCAATACCTTCTGCCCCTGCTGTGAATCTCATTCTCACTAGCCAGACAGATTAAATTTCTGCAGAGGGGGGAGTGACACTGCAATCAGTTTCACCCAGGAGCTGTCCGGTTTATTTTGCATGCTGGAAACCAATTTTAAACAATTTTAACCAGCATGGCCCTTTCTGTCCTTCTCCCAGTCGTATGAAGACAAAGCTCATTAACAGTGGGGACAGCACAGCAGCTGTTTGGAATTACAGCAAAGAGTTTCAGAGCTGAAGTTAATTAAAGAAATTCCTCCCATGCATAAAAGGCAATTTGGGAGACAGTAGAATGGTGGTTCTTGATATTTTTGGAATATTTACTGGTAAACAAGTCTGGCAGTGGAGGCAGAGCACAACCTCTCTGTTTGATTAAAAAGCAGACGAACTGGGATGCAGTAGTGAAAGAAGACCTTCAGAATAAAGCAATTTGTCTTGGATTCCCTGGAGAAGAAGGAAGAAATACATCAGAGGTCTGCAAAAAGGTCACTTTTTCAAAGAACTGATTCAACTAAATGATCCAACATTGAAAGAAATGAGAAATTGGGAGATGTCAGAATCAGCCAGAAGATTACAAGGTGAGAACTGGAGACTGCCCAAGGCTAAGGATGTGTGAAGGTGAGGAACAATTTGAAAGGTAGACCAACAGTCCCCTACCTTGAGGATGACTTTAGCAGAGAATGCAGTCATCTAGAGAACTGACATCATGAGGAAAAATGCATGAGAGCAATATGAACTACTTTTCATTTGAGGACTTTGAAGGGCTTTAATAATATACCTCTGCATTTAATATAACACTGAGAACTCTTATCTCACAGCTTACTTTCAGAGAAGCTGGGTAATAAACCGTTCAGGTAACTTGCCAAGTCACAGAATAGGAAGGGATTATTTTTCTTCATCTTGGTTTCACTTCTGTCTCCTTAAGAACCAATTTTCTGTCAAATTTTTGTTTCTGTGGGTGGAAACAGGACAATGATGTACCTCTCTTCTATGAAAGGCAGTGGGACTAAAGGACAGTGTTCTAAACTGTTACCTTTCACTGGACAGTAATTTTCAGACACCGCACACCTGGCTGGCAATTTTCAGCAACTGGGCAGATTTCGGGGGTGAGCGTAGTCCCAAGCGAGGAGATTTTTGGCTGCATCCTGGAGCTGCTTTTAGATGAGCCATTTGTACTGCTACATACTGTATCTTCTGTATAATTTTTACTCCATCTTTCCAGATGTCTCAGTTTTTCTAAGCCTGTTTATCTGTATTCCCATGTGCTAGCAGTACTCATCTGATGCCAGTTATTTCCTCTGCTTTGTAATGAGAGCAGGGTAAGTCTTTACTTGGATGTCCTTACAAAAATCAGAGTTGTGCAGCATAGAACGTGTTCCTCAACAATCCAGCTTCTTTTCAATTCACTCAGCTTTCACCTGAATTAGTGCAATGTGTTTTCCAGAGCAGTATCTGACATTAACTCTAAACTGCAACTGTGAATCAAAGTGCAGGCAAGCACTACAGCCAAGGCTGAGCAGTCTTACAGGTAGATGTGGATGTTGGGAGCAGTGAGGAATGGTGCCAAGTATTTCAGGAGGAATAGCTTTTTTCAGTAGCATTGCAGCATATAAATTTAGTGTGCATGGTTTTGCCATGTTTTTGGTGATCATCTGTACTTACTTTTAGCATTTGGCCAGTTCTGTAAGTGGCTAACTAATATAGCTACTCTGCATTGATAATGAGCTCTGATGAGCTCTGCAATGAGGAAGTCTCCTGTGCCGTAGGTTCTTGCATTGATCTCTTTCCTGGTACAACCAACCGTCTTGAGGTGTTGATATGAATCCAAGTCAAAACTTCATAACTATAGCTTCTTAATCAAACTGGAGTGTGACCCGAGCTCCGAAATTCCAGCATGTCAGTACTGGATAGTACTATAGCACGTTGATAATGGATAATGCATTCCATAGAAAGCAAGTCCAAATTTTTTGCTAAAGACATGTACTTTTAAAATGAGTTAAAGCAGCCAATCAAAGAAATTCCAGGTACATACAGTTAATTTTTATACGTACATTCTCTGCAATATGCTTTCATATACCAGTAAAGGAGGCCTTTTGATGGAAATACGAAAAATGATCTTCAGGGTGGCCCCGCATTAGACATTCTCAAGACTAGGGAGCTTCATGTAAGTTTTTGTCTATTAAGGCTGTAACTTCATTGTAAGAGGACTTAGAAGACAACTGCTATTATTTACATGCAGTTATAACAACTCAGGTACTTAGCTGGGGTTTGCTGTAAGGCCACAGACACAGAGGCTCTCTGAATATCTTGCTCATGGCATGTCTTACAGATATTCTGATGTACTAATCAATTTTTGATCCAGTTTTCCTGTTTGAGTCCTTTACTGACTTTCAGTTTCTTATTAATCACCTATCCTTATTAGCATAATTAGTGCATTTGTTCATTTTTTGGTAGCAATCAGGCTAAAACCAATGCAGAAATAGCAAATGAAACACAGTTTTCTACCTGTGGATCACATCATCAGTTATTGTCACAGACTGGAGAGATGAGCGGGCCATTCTCTCTGTGACAGATTTTATTACCATCAGCTCTGACAGCTTTATCAAAAAGACTTAGTTTGGTTATGGAGTCACCTTTTTAAAATTTTTCCTTGCATTTTAAAGTAGATCTGTTACACAAAGAAGAAAAATCCCACTCTTTATGTCAAGAGAACGTATGATGGGAATATAAATTCTCTTGTCTCTAGATTACCCTGTTAAACAGAATCACAGAATTGTTGGGGAAGAGACCCTCCAGACCAGGTAGTTCAACACCCTTGCTCAAGCAAGGCCACCTAGAGTAAGTTGCCCAGGACCATGGCCAGACAAAATTTTTCCAGGTATGGGCAACTGTTCCAATGTTTGACCACCCTCAAATAGGCTAAAAACAGAACTTTATTTCAGTAGGGTTAAGATACTAAGTGGGTAACATTCTTTAGATCACAATACAAAAATATCAATAAAGCTCTAAGTTATAACTGCACTTTCTAGGTTATCTACAAAAACATCTATGCAGGTTTAGCCATAATTCAGCTCAGTAATTTGCTCAGTTATTGTACTGTACGTACAACTTTTTTTTTTTTTTTTAAACCTAGAAGTCTAAGACTCTAACTTTTCCAGGGGAGAAGTGTTATTTGGATGAAGTAGCTGAAGTACGTACTAAAGCGGTTTTAACCTAATATTGCAGTATAGTTTCATTTGTGCTTTACAAATTTTTCTTAATTAACATAGCTGGCACTGTTCGGGATGAAAGGTGTCTCTTTGCAAAGACTCCTGAGACAAAGGAATAATTCTTAGCTAATATATTCTTCTCTGAAATAGTTCTGAACAGAGTTAATTATCCTTAATACTGTGTTTATAAACTTTCTGGATAATTCTTTAAGGCAGCTTAAAACCAAGAGAGTGAATCTCAGATTGTATTAATTTTATTACACATACATAACCCAACTCTTATCAGTCTAACCCTGAAATTTATGAATATGGACCAACAAATCAGGCCTAAGTGAGATCAGTGTCAGGGTTTCATGTAGTAATAAATTTTTCCATGATCTAAAAATGTAATTGTAACTGGGCTTTACCAGTATTTGAGGCTGTGATCAGCTTTTAGTGACTAATTTCTTATATGTAAGAATTATTATATTTCTTATGTTTTCTACATCTTATAGGTACACCTTAGATAAAGCTCTTGTGTTGTTTAAGACACTGTTCTAATTCTCTGAGTGACTGCATGTATTTTTATTCCTAAATAGTGTTAAAATTCCAGTTTATCAGTATCTGCTTTCTTTTCATCTGCTTTCTTTGGGTTACATGTTTGTGTAATGTTTTTGCCAGGTATTGCTTAAAATTAACTAAGTTTTATAAATGAACTAGACCAATGAAATACAATCCTTGAACTTCACCAAGATAACTATCAAATGGTTAGATTTACAGAAATTTCAGTATGAAATCAGAATTACTAAATGGCCATACAAAATAATCACAACAAAGTGCATGAGCAATAGAGGTTTGTTTGCTTAGAATAGTTTTTCAGCAGCAATTGCTGTAATATGCTTCAAAACTGACACAAGATTAACAATAATTTCTTGGTAAGATCATAGAACTAGAGCTTTAAGCAAAAAAGATGTTCATAGACATTCATAAACAGCAAAAAAGGCCTCAAAACATAGCAAAATATTCTTTGTTATTTTGTACCAGGAGAAAGATTTTAGTTTTGCTTATTAAGAAAAAAACTTATATAAGCAGAATGTTTTGTTTCTAGTTCAGGTAAGGTGACTTCATATTGAGATCGTTATTGCAATCAAAATTATATGTGAGCACAACACTCAAAAGTACACTTGATGAAGAAAAATAATCAGTTTTTATGATAAAACTTAAAATCTGTAATCCAGTAAGTTAAACTTGTTCTAAGAAGAATTTCTTCTTGTTTGCACATCTATTTCCTCTTAAAATATTTAGTCTGCATTAATGCAAATTTCCTTGACAACTAAGCTGACATATAATATTCTGCTAGAGTTTGTAAGTGACAAAAAATGTCTTTACTAATCAGACATCTGGCTGAATGAGCAGTGATTCCTAAAGACACAGTTGAGAGGAGTCATATGTTCAAGGACTTGCATTTTTCTTTCTGACATCCTTCAGTCGTAGCTACTGACAAAGAATTACGTTGCTCCTCTTGTGAAAGCTAAAGGTTCTGTTTCACAAGGAACATGGATACAAACACAGCATAGCAGAAAATAAAATTTGTCATGACTGCATATACACAACTGTAATGTTTTATCTAGGTTCCCATGCCTCAGACTTGGTTCTTTTTGGCTATCACTATATTCTCTTTGAATACATTCTTTGCACAACTGATAAAATATGCAAAATGACTGTATATATTTGGTCTTGTAATATCCAGCAAAAAATAGTACAGAATCCAGTAGAAAATAGTGTAATCAAAAAAAAAAAAGCATAAATAATAACGTAACAGATGAAAGGAAACTAGTTTTAAACATGCCATGCCAGACTGTCAAGTACTCTGTGTAACATGACATGGGAATGGCTTAAACTGCTCTACTGCATCCTGTTATGCAGAATCAGTTGGGATGGTAGATTTGCAGGAAATGTAGCTGGAGCAAGCAAATTTGAAATTTTCTATAAGCCATTTGACATTTGAGATATACACAATTCTAGCTCATTAGCTAAAAGGGGAAGTTGGTGATAGTCTGAGAGGGAAAGAAAATTTGGGGAGTATATATTTATTCTGCAATTTTGTATGATCATCAGGCCTGTTAGGTCCTTCATAGTGCAAAAACTTTCTGGGCTTTGTAAGCGTTACAGTTCCCATGACTGTAGTCAAGAGCTGTAATGCATATTTCCACCCACCCACTTTCTCTGCTACATCTTGGGATATGTTAAATAGAATCAGATTAATTATTTTCTTGGAATAAACAATATGATACACTCAGGAGTTTTCTTTTTCTTGTAGGATCATTCTCAAAGTGAACTGAGTTGCTAATTAGTAATTTGCAAATGTTTATTCTGTTTTTCTAGGGGATCGAGAATAGTAGTTCATAGGGTTATTGAAGAATTTAACTTCTCATCTAGTGTAGAAAGCGACTAGTCACTTTTGACAAATACTGTGCATGTTTTGGACAAATTGTGTGTGTTAAAAAGTATGAAACTTTCAAGACTTGCGAACATTTTAATGAATAAGCCATCAGAGAAAGCATTAATCTTAAATTTTATGACCCTATGAATAATAATGAAGAGAAATTGCCATTTATTTCTGCAATATATGGCCAGTGGCAGGAAGTCCCCAGGTTATGGAAGAAGAGCAAACAGCTTAGTTGAACCATGCCAATAAGCTTTAAATTCTATTCTAGTCCTTGAAAGCCCAGTAAGTTGCAATAAATACTAAATAAGCATTTAAGAGCACTAAAAGAAATGTCAGAGAAGCATTTCATTTCCCACTTGTATAAAACTGTACAGTAATATTCTACCAAAGTGCTCAAAACAGTAGGTAGAGAGGTATGTTATAAAAATAATAATGAAGTAGTAAGATTTTCTGCAAATCTTGAACAAATTACTTTTAATTTTGATTTTTGGGGCATAGTCTTTACAAGAGGAAACAAAAAAAAATAGTTACACAAATGTTTCAATAAATTACTTGGTGAGAAAATTTGTGGAATTAAGTGACTTTAAAGGACCATGGGAGATGTCTTACTAGATAAGTTAAAATAACTGACTTAAACAGCGCTTTAAACCCTTTAGTTGACCTTTAGTAAAGTTTAAGTTTCACATTCATATTTCCAGACATGTATATGTAAATATGTATATATGCACACATGCATAATATGATGATTATGATGTTATACGATGAAAACATATTTTTGCAGAACTAGCCCTAATGATTAATAGGAGTTGTGTTGCTCATATAGTTCTAGAGCAAATCTATATAACGTATTTTTCGTTCAAATTTCCATTTTCTTTTCTGTTGGAAGCATTGAACGTCACCTACCAGTTGACTACTTGTCCCTTTAATTTTCTTATACCCAGTGGAAACCATTAGGCTTTCTAATTTTGAATAACCTAAAAAAAAATTATTTCTATTTTTGAACCTTACTTTCTTAATTTTCATTTTTTTAAAGGAAATAAATATGTAAGAAATAAGAAGACAGTATTACTCTTCTGAGCAATTTGTGCAGAATAAAGGTGCAAGCTTCTCTTTAAAGTCAGATTGCTTGGAATGGAAATGAGGTCAATTATTTCATTAGCTTCCTTTTTAGAATCAACTACTCTAAGCCTGTATTACGGGAGTTTGGCACATCAGAGTGTTTCAATATTTACAGTCCTTGCTTTACATTTAAGGAAGAGCCAAAATTCATTTGCTTTCTGTACACTGGCAGATCATAAAAAGGTTGCCACAAGCATTGAAACCTCACAAGGGACTTCAGGAAATTTGCCTGCATAGATTGATATGGATAAAGATGAAATTTATTTCTTGACATTCATGAGCCTAATGAGATGTTTATTCGGTTTTTCAGTTTGGCTGGTCTTTTATTTATTTATTTTTCCTGAATGACTGCACTATGATCCCTAGATGATATCTACACTAGAAAGATAGTTTACAATACTCTCAAACTGCTCTGGTTAGGACTTCTAGATATTTACTGATTGTCCTGGACTTGTTACACAATATTCTTCCTGAAAAGTAAACTATCCCAAGCCACTAGCATCTTTAACTGATTAAATAGCCTGATTATTCTTTTAGGAGGGAGCTGTTGGCATAAAGAGAAATAAAGACAGCTTTGAAAGCATTTATCCTCCTCAGTTGAGGAGCCAGATGCACGGTGATGCTCAGGTTGACTTTATTTTTAAAAGTATTTCAGAAAATGAGCCATGGTGAATTTATTATGTATCTGTTCTTTGTGAACTTATGGTCCCCATTTTATAAAATGAAGCTTTTTGCCCTGGTCCATACATATTTGGGTGGAATGGAAGCCCTAGTGATGGGGATATTCACTACCAGTAAAGATAATGAATTAGTAATTTAGAAGTGGATCAATTTTACTATGAATTTACTGTTAGAAAAAATACATCAAATATGCTGCTTTCCCATCCACACTCCTCTTCATCTCCAGAGAGCAAAAGAAACAAGGTCAAGGCCTCTACAGACTGTTACTAGTAGGTAGTTCTAGAAATCCCGTCTGTCTGAAATACTGCTTAAGAGATAATCTAGAACAGACACGAAACTAAGAGCAGAAAATCAAGAGAAATCTAAAGTGAAACAGCTTACAAAGGTAACAGCTAAAAGAATTCAGAAACAGATTTGATAAAAAATTATCACTCGGACTGGTCTTCTACTTTTTACTTCCTAAGAAGTAATTACTTTATAGCTGATATGCTCTTGGAAGCTTTCTTAATTTTGGCAAATCCAAATATAAAGGAGAGGTTCAACTTGCTTATTTTTGCAAAGCATATACTAAATAATATATGCTTTGCATAAGAATCAAACATACCTGGATTTCTGCTTTCTTGGGTGTAACTGTACAGTCATGCAAGACACTTCTTACATTAAAAGGAATGTGTAAAAAGAACTAGTAGCAACAACTCTTTGAAATTTTCTTATGAACTACACAATTTTGTGTTGTACTTAGTTGTGAATGTAAAATTGAAACTGGAAAGCTTGAGGGTTGTTTTTTTTTTCTTGTATTTAACCAGTTTTATGGAAAGTTAATATACTGTAATTATGACCAACAAAGCAAATATTAAACACTGCCCAGTAGTGACAGATGCCCATGCATCCCAGATTAAAGGAGCCACCCTGATCAATATTTGTTACCGAGAAGAAAGCAGAGTCCAAACCTGTTGTTCCAGTGAGTGTACCTAAACTGCACACTGGGTTACACGAATAAATGCACGGAACTTTTGATATTGAGAAAGATGGTAATGATCTTCATGCCCAGCTTTCTGAGGCTTGTCAGTATTTTTACTCCATATTACGCAGGTGGTGTCCAAATATCTGCCTTTCTCACTGACTAACAAGGTAGTTGACTGTAGGGATAAATTCAGGCCTTTACAGCTGCTGATCTAAGCACTTTTATTGAGCTGTAATAGATTAATAAAAGAAATAATCAAGAAAACAATAAATCAGAACAGTGCATTTTAGCATTTGTTTACTATCTGATCAGTGAAGTAACCATGGGATTGCCACTCTCCAAAATCCAGGTGTCAGTCTGAGTCCCAGATGTGATGCAAACTGTTGTCAGTAATGTATTAACTTGCCCTTAAATTCCTTGAGTAAAATTGGGCAGTTATACCTGGAGAAGCCTGCCTTACCACACGGTCAAAGGGGCATGCTCAACAAATCAATTACTGTGAAATGTTAGGAGTTTCTGAGAATCTGTTGGATTCCTGAGAAAAACAAATCTTTAGAAGGAGACATATGGGGGACAAGCGACAAAGATGAAAGCTGGATATAACCCTATGTGCTGTTACCTTCTAAATTTGCCAAATCCCTCTTGTATCTCCCTGTCAACAGTGCCCATAGCTGTGTACAATAGAAACAATCAGATTATAATATATAAATACCAAAGAACAGTATCCATAACTAGTTCATTAAGGCTAGAGATTCTGGCAACTGTGGAGATCAGGATGTTTCAGCTGTAACGGAAAACAGCTTATTTTTGCCCTTACACCTATATGTAAAAAGAGGGACATTTTCTAACAAACACAATCCTTCTGAAAGGCTTGCTGAGTCAGAAGTTAATTTGTTTTTCATTCATCTTGACATAAAGGTCAAGATACTAATGCTTCAGCATTTCAGGATTTTAAGGCTGATAGTAACTTAACTGAATACATTAGCTTTGCATCTGTCTGGAGGTTTCAAAAGCTTCAAGATGCCTCATGGTGCATTTTGCACCTAAGAAAAGCAGGAAGTGTTTTTATTTTAGATCTTTTAAGAAACACTGTGAGCCTTTTTGCACAAATAAGGAAACATCCACTTGTGAGCACCAGAGATTTTAAGGTCAGTGAAAGGTTCTTGTATGAAATGTAGGAGCCTCAGATCATTTATAGCAATGACTGTCTGTTGAACCCCATTTACCAGTAACAGCCACTGTGAAGTGTGTTACTTCAACACATCTGAAAGTGTTTAGCAATTAAAAAATTAACAGTTAATATTTTAAAAGTGTCCTGAAGATTTTTGATCTACTTCCCTCAATGATAATGAACAGGAGCAGTTCATACACTCCATTTTTCAGACACTGCAGACTCAGGCAGATGGCTCCGTACCAATTTACATTGTTTTGTGTGTTTAAAGGTTTCTTCTTTGCTTTCTCTTCTCCCTCACTCCATCCCTCCCCTCTGATACACACACTCACACGTGTACATCCCTAGTCTGATATATATGAGTGTGGGTGGAAAGCTAAGATTCTGAAGTATATACTAAGTTCATAGAAAGTGACCACTGACGTGAGTTTAATAAATTATGCTGCCTCTAGGGCTTTGGTGTTTAAAAAAATTACTAATTTCTAATGAATAGATATTTGAGGGGGACAACGACTCTTGAATCTGTATGGCTGGAGCTGCAGTTTACTGTAGGGACCTCACTCCGTTTTGACTGAGCTGTGTGAGAAAGCATTGCCAAATACAAGCTCCCCTCCTTGATCATACAGGTACTGAGCCACCATCCTTGGAAGTATTTAAAAGGCATGTAGTCATGGCATTTAGGGACATGGTTTAGTGGTGGACTTGTCAGTGTTAACAGTTGAACTATGAAAAAGTCATCAGTTGATGACACATCACAGCGACCTCAGAATTACAAAAAGAAATCCTGTGCACCTAGAATACCCTGATTTTTACTAGCAGCTAGATGCAGGTTTAGCATATGCCCAGGAGTGTAATTATTCAGGAATTATTAGGATAAGGGGTTGTGCGACACATTTCTTACCAAAGTCTTCAGACCACCTCTCTGATGCACAATGTATTCATCGTTCCTGTCCGTCAACTAATAGTGTGCCTCTCGCTCTCTTGGATGATTACAAGATGGTCCATTCAAAATAAATATTTTCTCCCACTAATTTCAAATATCATAGGAATGGGAAAAGAAATGCAAATCCACATTTTTGAGAGAAAGATGTAATTTAAAAGATTTTGAAGAGAAATTTGCAAGCTATATTTTTTCAGATTTTTTCTTTGTTTAACAGCCTAGCGACAAATCACAGCCTTCTGGCCTTATTTAACTAATTAGTAATGTTGCCATTCTTGATAGGATGAGTAAATTAATTGTTTTAAAAAATCAAGGTTTATTCATAAAAGCTGCTAGAAAGCATTAAAATTTTGTATGGGTTCTTTCCAAGTGTTTGGACATACACAGTTATAACCATTGGGAGTAAATCTGGATCTGACAAATGTTAATGGAATGTAAACAGTGCAACAAATGTGTTTAGAAACCCTAATGGATATTTGAAGAATTTTTTGTAGTGGTTTTCTATCCACATTACCAAGTAGTTTGCAGAACAAAGCTGTTAAATTATCACAGTGATTAAACTGTTTATCATTAAGTAGCTTCTTCCCTCCTTCTATAAATGTCAAAGTTATTTAAAGGTATTTTTACAAATAGGCAACAGAAATCAAAATGCAGTACAGTTGCTCAAGGTGAAATTAGGTAAACAAATTGAAAAGTTCAGAATGGAACCTGGATCTTCTCACTTCTAATTTTGAGTCTAGCAGCTTTCCAGTCGCTTGTAGTGAAACAGCCTGCAACTAAATAGAAGGGATACATTCTAGAAGGGATGCATCCTTCTAAATAGAAGGATGCAAGCAAGATTTTGACCGCTAAACAAATTGTATGTCTTTTTCAAATAATCTAGTTATAAAGGAGTTAAATAATTGAGTTCTGAGAAAGCTGTCATCTCTCCAAATGCACCTGCTTTCTGTGAGACAGTGGGCATATTGCCACCTCGTGTAAAGTACCAACTGACACCGTGAACAGACTTTTGCAGAAAGAAAGTGGTAGAGAAAAGCCGTGTCACCATACTCTGCAGCATGAAAGAACTGCTGAGCAGCAATTCTTAGGTTGTAAACCCAAAGAATTTTTTTTTCAGAGTAGATCCCAGAAGCCTGAAATACCACAAAAAGCAATAATGCTCAACATCTGTAATAAAAAAAATGAAACATAGGTTTTGATAAATATAACCATGTTGGAAGATCTAAGCAGAAAATCCAAGCAATGGTATTTATGTACAATCCTAAACGATTTCTACAGTAAAGATTTGCACTCATCTTCCATACCCCATGTAATATATATCCCGTCTTCTTGTGTTGTATCTATGTACGTGTAATTGCTATCAAAGTTAATAGCCTCTTTTAACTTGGCTTTCTGCAGATTTCAATCTTGCTGTGCTTTCTTCTAAAGCAAACTCTGCAGTAATCTTTTATTATCAAAACACCATTTTACATATTATATAAGAACCGATAATTAATTGAATGGAGAATAGCAAAATAATTAATTGGATTAAAAGTAAGCTCTAAAATAGTTTGAATGTGCTGTAAATCAGCCCATGGTTTGTCTTTCCACTTGCAGTAGGTAAAGTAAATTAAAATCAAATAGTCTTTGTTTTTATCCTACATTCTGATAGAAGATATTTCTAATATTTTAGATGTAAAATTATTGTCATTATTTGTCATACCCAGACTCTTGGATGGATTTTGTGCTTGCAGCAAGTAGAATACACACTCTCATTCTACTGGATTTGCATTTTCTTTAATTAAGTTAATTTGGCTAGATCTAGATTTTATCTCCTAAAATTATTTTTTCCAGAAAAATTAGAACAGCCAGTTTCTTAATATAAGGAACTAAAGAGTATCCTCTGCTTTGACAAGGACAGCAAGGAAACTTATGATTAGCTGTTCCTTGAACAACCTGCTGTGAAATATAAAGAGTAGGTTCTGCAAATATAAACTTGAACAACAGCCCTGTGCTCCAACATCCAGACAGTGGGTGATATTAGGAGACAATCTAGCTCTCCATTTTCCATGAAGGAAAACGTTGGAAGATTTATGTCCTTTATCTGTAGGAAGGGCTTCACCTTCTCATTGTCCTAGATGGCTTCTTGGCAAAGCTCGCTCTTTTATTGAGCTTTCTAGAGAGTCCATGCTAATTCTGGAGCTTTGGCTGTTTAAATAGAATATACTGCCAGGCTAAACTGGCAGATGAATTCGTGTGAGCAATTCAGTGCTTCTTCTACCTTGTAACCTAGAATACGTGGAGGAAATACATTCCTTTCAACAATTACTGTACAAGTCCATTTGCAGAAAACAATTGCCCCATCTTACATAATTTGTTTTGGCATCCTTAGCCCTAGTCTTCCTAAATAACATGTCCACATTGGTGATTTAGCATTGATGGGCGAGGGAGAAGGATTCTTTTTGGTGCACGTTTGCCTTGTATCTATACTTGGAGCCTGGTGGTACTCACTCCAGTGAGACACACCACTGGTTGGTGTGTTCGAAGTAGTTTTCCTCCTAGTGCAACCAAGGCTGAAGCCACCAGACTCCAAAGTTCAGCAATATGGACACAGGGTCCTGCTGCAGTTGGTGTTTGAGGTTTGCCTGATGCGTGTTTGTAACTGGCAAAAGCTTCACCACTGCTTCACCAGCAGCACAACAGGGACATGGTTTAGTGATGGTGATGCTCCTTGTTTGTTGTGTGGGTGTCTATTTTTGTCAGTCAGGTTGACGGTTGGACAAGATGATCTTTAAGGTCCCTTCCAACCTAGAAGATTCTGTGATTCTGTGACATTCAGCCCTTAAAATCAGAATGGTGTGCAGCAAATCAAACTCCTCTTGTTGGGCCACACATGTTGGTAATGTGGATTTACCTGCCAAGTCTTTATGCACAAGTTACTCTCCTTGAAGTTGGTGAGATTTCAAGTGCAGGAGGACTATGAGTTTGGCATACGAACTATGTTAAAATCTTCGTATTTTTCTACTCTGGAAAAACAAACAACCCTCACCACAAAAAAACCCATTTTGAACTGTGCTGCTGTAAGCACTTAACTCCCCAATTTTGAGATCCAAACAACAAAATAGCAATGTATTGTGTACTTTAGAATAAATACAGTATAGCAATTACAGTTAATTGCATATGAGATTCTCAGTGAGACCCAGGATGAAACAAAGGTGACAAGCTATTTAACAGACTGCACTTTCCGTGCCAAAATCAATTAGGACATTCCAAATCCTGTAAACATTAATAGTAATTAGTAAGCTATGTGTCATTGTGCATCTTTGACTGATGTCCAGCGTGTAGTGTCGTCTTGTGTTTAGCTACAGGGAAGCCTTACTAACAAATCTTCTAAGAGACTGTCTCCAACACACATTTATAGAGAGAGAACAAAATATCCACATGTATATATGCTGCTGCCAGCAGCTCACGTGTTTCAGGCCAGCCTCTGGATGCCATTGACAGCATAAATACAGAATAATAATTAATTACTAGGCAATGCTAACTAAACCAGAATGAGCCTGAATACGAAGCTATGTTCATAGCACTGAGCTTATTATTTAATTTGGCTCACTATTAGATGATGTTAGTACCAGGGGATTACAAATCCCTTCAGGGGTTATTCTGCAGTGAAATACCACCAGTTGCACAGTATCTTACTTCCACCAAAACATAATTCCGAATGAATTAGGTTCACTCAAGCAATAAATAAGGAAAAGAGGATAAACAACCTTACCAGAGAGAGAAATTATAATCATGATATACCGCACGTTTTTTTTAAGACTAGTTCAATTATAATCACTAATGTACCCTCCATGTTATGCACTCCTTTCTCCGGGTGGGTGTACATAAACAAATGGGATGTACAGAAGGGACCATCAACTTTGCAACATTCTTCTTGCAGACTCATGGCTGCTCTTCTTCATGCTTGTCCCAAGGGGAGAACAACTCCCTCTCAGAATTACCATGAGACTGTAAAGAAGAGAATGTTGGCAGCAGCCCCTTGTTCCCAGAAACTATAATACCATAGCAGTGGGATATTTAAGAAAAAAGTTTGGAAACACTGAGCCACAGCTTTTATGTCTTCTCTCTTCCCCCAAGAATTGCTCAACTGGATTCCTCTCAGATCTGGGGAATTCCTTGGCTTTTGAAGAACTCCAAGAATTCTGCTACTTCTAAGGGAAAAACAAACATACCGAACAGAGTAAACTGATGGTAAATTTCTAGCCACTGTTTTGCCATCTTCTGGTCTCTAAAAATAGTAATGTGGGTTTCTTCTCAGCTCCCCAGAGAACAGCTACAACCCACTTTCCTTGCTAAGTGGAATGTGCTGACGGGATTTGCTAATTTTTCAGCTTCTTCAGCTGAATGATTTTAGAACAATTTTTTTGAACACTCAGTACTTTTTTCCTTGTCATCCAACATCCGTAGGCAGATAAAGCACCCACCAATTTCCACTACTTATTCTGGCCTCACATGGCCCCCAAAAATAAAACAAGAAAATGAGATTTAAAAAAAAAAAAAAAATCACACCTCTGATAGCTTGACTATATTATGAAAAAATAGACATAAAAACATATCATGTGAACATTATTTTAAATCTTCTCTTTAGAATCGGGTGCTTGTATACATCCTTCTCTTGGGAAGTGTCTGTGATCCTATTTCCTTTAAATTAACACTATTCCCACCCTTGGGTTGACATTTAACAACCTATATTTGCCTCACTATGTTAGCGAAGATTACTTTTCACACTGTGAATTTCTAACTTTTGCTGACAGTGCATGGCACTGAGGGAAAAATTGATCACATCCTTATATTTTTGAGGAAGAATTTTTTAATTTCTTGTTATAGCACACATTTATTATTCAAGTAACACAACATGGAATAAATGCGACCATTCAAAATGGATCACTATAATACTGGGATTAGTGTTTTGAACAGAAGCAGTAATTTTATATTTTATGCAAGCATAAATTATAAGGCTCGGATTTTCAGAAATACATGAAGGGTTTATGTATCAAATTCCCACTCCGTTTCAGTGGGGTATGAGTAGTTCCACCCATGTACATTTCTTTGGAAATTTTGCTCTCTGAGATTATTTCGAGTGAAAGTAGTACTGCAGAATTCATGAGGTCAGACTTAGTGGCTCTGGTTTAGCAGCTTTTGAAATCTGATTTACAGCAGGATTAAGCTTTGCCCCAAAATTAGAGCAAATCAGATGAGTGTAGGAAAAGAGCATAATTTTTTGAATTACTAAAATACGAACATTAAGAAAACAGAAAACATTTCACTTGTAAGAACAGGCTTATATTCACTTAAGAGAAAACCTGAAAAAAAAAAAAAAGGGAAGAAAAAGGGAAGGGGAAATTGTAAGAACAGGCTTATATTCACTTAAGAGCAAACCTGAAAAAAAAAAAGGGGGAAGAAAAAGGGAAGGGGAAGAGGAAGAAGAAAGGAAAAGGACATACACTTGAAAGAGCTGCATGTTCCCAACCTCCAAACTTGTGGGAGTTGGGCTGTCAGTAGGCTGCTGAGTAGAGTTACCTCCCAGGTAAACAATTTCTCTGGAGGACTTTCATGTACAGGGTGGGTGGTTTGTTTTATATGTTTCTTAAACATGAGCAAAACATGCATGTTGAGGTATATGACAAATTAATAAACAAATATATATCACTAATAACAATGAAATTGAGTCTGTAAAAATACCCTGTTTAATCCCAAGCATGCATGGGAGTGGGGCAAACTGGAGAATGGGAGCACATTAAAAAGGCTAAGAAGTATACTTCGTATTGTGCATTTTCCTACAGTAATAGGAAAAATATTATCTTTATGGTAGTCCTTCCAGTTTTGGTTTCAAATGGTATCAAGCTGAGATGTGCGTCTGCAATCCAACCCAGCCCATTAAAGTAAATGTTTGAAACTTCTGTGCTGAAAATGAGGCAGCAACCAGCAAAATGCTGGGCTATGCGAAACATAACCAAAAGTTACCCTGTTAGTCCTGCTGCACAGTCAGATGCAGGCTAGAGCGTGGGTGGGATTTAGGACTGAAAACATGAATCCAAGCTTGCAAACAGATATCATTAACAAATTCCATAGCTAAACATTCCGATTAAGCCCAGCACAAAAATAGAGGTTTTGAAATCCCCTTATGCTTTTATTTATTCCCATTTGAATGTGTATTCCATCAAATCTCTGCCTCTCAATTATGGCTTCCTTGCTGATAACAGAAGCATATTTCTATATGCTAACCTACACAGGAGGAAAATATAGTCTGTTTATTATTTATAAGAGTAAAGTGCTGGGAGGCCCCAGCAAAGCACAGGCTCTTGATGCCTGTTCACTATGAAAATGGAGTGCGCCATATTCAGGAAGACTACTTTCCACCTAAGTCCCTGGACCTGATGATGATTTCTCTTAGATGCTTTTTAGGCAGTTTTCTGCTCAGTGCTTTACTGACATCACACTTGAGACATGCCCTGCTTTCTTCTCTGGTTACAGGCAGGGGATAAGCTGGAATTTTAACTGCATATCAGGACTGAAAAGGCAACTGAAAGGACAGGGGAAAAGCAGCACTGAGAGATTTCCCCGAGATGACATTCCAAGCATCCCACAGTTAAGAAAAGAGCCTTAGTTTTCACAATCCCTAACTAGTAATCTATTCCAGTCAACTAAACCATACTGCTGGCCCTAAACAACATACCTGAATCAAACAAGTTTGTATTAAGATATTTCAGAGTAATATTTGATTTGCAGGATTTACAGCCTTACATCTCCTATGCCATTTTGTATGTTCATAGTCCTACTTAGCTGGGGCTAAGTCCTTCCTTTATCTCGAATGAAGCGTGCCACCATCGCTCCTTTCATTCAATTGATGAGTCAGGAAATAGCCTGTAAAAGCTTGCATTTGTTCCCTCCGTTTTTCCAAGGCCAATCTAACAGGTAAAAGAAAAGCAACATTTGGGTTTTAAAACTCAATATTTATCACGGAAGTTCTCAAAGATGTAGCACCTATTTGCTGTCATTTACTGGGGACAGTAGAGCTCGAAACATTGTAAAAGGGGTTGTTCATTGTCAATCAAGGGCTAGTTATGCAACACATGTATCAAACATTTTTTTCTACTCCTGTCCTAAGAAAAAAAAAATGTTATTTATTACCAACATTTCCAGATTTAACAACCCTGGCGTGTGCTATACTATTTACAATGAATCTAAGATCTTATGTTAATACCCACTTGTCATCGTTCAGTCTAGGATAGAATTGACTTTCTTGCTGGCAGCTGGTGTAGTGCTGTGTTTTGGATTTGGGATGGGAATAGTGTTGGTGGCACAATGGTGTTTTGGTTGTTGCTAAGCAATCAAGGCCTTTTCAAGTAGGCTGGGAGGGCACAAGAAGCTGGGAGGAGACACAGCCGGGGCAGCAGACCCCAACTGACCAAAGGGATATTCCATATCAAGTGATGTCACCCTTAGCATATAAAGCTGGGGGAAGAAGAAGGAGGGGGGGGGCATTTGGAGTGATGGCTTTTGTCTTCCCAAATAACCATTAGGTGTGATGGAGCCCTGTTTTCCTGGAGGTGGCTGAACATCTGCCTGCCCATGGGAAGCAGTGAATGAATTCCTTGTTTTGCTTTGCTTGTGTGCGTGGCTTTTGCTTTATCTATTAAACTGTCTCAACCCACAAGGTTTCTCACTTTTACCCTTCTGATTCTCTTCCCCATCTTGCCGTGAGGGGAGTGAGCGGGCGGCTGCATGGTGCTTGGTTGCTGGCTGCAGTGAAACCACACCACCAGTTTCAGATTGATGTTTCTTTTAACATCAATGATGTATCATTGCAATAAATACACTGGAATGGCTGCTAACTGTGGTTCAAGCTGCTACAAAAAAAAAAAAAAAAGTAAGAATTGCTCCTCTTTTACAGCTTTAGACACTTTAGACTGTTGGATTCCATGGACTTGTGTACTTCCCAGATGCAGCTGCTGCTCTGGCTGTCATGCATTCTACTACACTCCTTTACTGATTGGTTTCTCATATCTAGTTTGCTCATTTTAAGGCACTAATTATACAGCTTTCTGATCTGTTTTGCTTACTGAGAAAATAAAAAGGGATTTTTAAATGGTAAACATACTAAGTCTTGATGCAGCAGTGATGATTTGCAAAGGGAAAATAGCAGAGGATGGGGGGACTGCAGAGCTTCTGTGCTCCTCCATCTCTTGTACAGCATATGTCACAGTACTGTTAACAGGGCTGGCGAGAAGAAATGGAGAAAGGAGAGAGAAAAGCAAAGGGAAGGGAGAGGACTAAACTCCTTTCTGCATACTCTTAGTTTACCCTTGGCAAAAACATCTCTCAAAGTTAGCAAGACTGTCCTGAGAGGAAATCCAATGTGGGAGACAATTAGGGATGCTGCTCAAGAGAAAAGGGCCTGGTAAAATAAAAGGCAGGACTTATTTGGGGTTTTGAATTCCCTAATTCCCCTCCCCTCCTCCCTAGCTCTCATGATTTTGAATGAAACATTAATACTGCTTCAGATGCTTCTTTCCTCCAAGGCCAATCAGCTGCTCGGCAGGGCGTGAAGCGGTTGTTCATTTGAACAGCTAACGAGGGAGTGGAAGGACAGAGCTAATTCTAAGGCTTTTCCAGCACTGCTGAAGCTCACATTTGCCTTGACACACGGGGAATGACCTTAAGAGCCTCTCTTCACTTTGGAATAAAAGAAGTGGTGCTGTATTAATTCTGCGTAAACAAGCCTGCCTTGTCAGAAGAGATAATTTTTCACAAAACGACCATAAACGTAGTTTTAAGATTGGAGTAGACACCTCGTCCTGCTTAGTACCATGGCAACAATTACCACTGGAAATCTTCCTCATAAGAGGGGTATAGAAAAAAGGAGGTAAAACAGCCAAACCACTGAAAACGTCAAACCCCAAGACTTCCATTATAATAAATGTTCTGTTCCTTCTTCTCTGGGTGCACAGAGGCTTTAGAAAGAGAAGCGAATCCTGAGACTGAATTTTAGATGTTCACGAAGATGAAAAATTGCTTCCCGCCAATTTGGGAAGGAAAAAAAAGTTGAGGTGGCTGAAGGTGTTGCTGGTTCTGTTGCCATTATCTGTTCTGGTTTTCAGCTCCCAAGAAAAACAGAAAAGAAGGGAGAAAAATAGAGCAAAAGAAGAAAGAGCAGTTTTTATTCACAGTGCTGGGTCTCACTTGTAACAACTACACCACAGAAGGACAGATACAGTAATTACTATCCAATCGCTCGGGCAAACCTGTACCTGTGCACTGCTATTTTGGGCGCTGCTTTTAGCTATTTTATCATCACTGGCTCATAGCAGCGGTATGAAAGAAATCATCTTGACTAGTCAAATCACTCTTTATAACATAATGACAACAGAACAAGAGACAGGTAAAGAATGAATGAGGTAGGCAGGAACAAGGCATTAACTCGAGAATGAGAACAGATATAAAAACGTTACACCTTCTGCAGTTAAGAGAAGCTGGCAGGAACAGTGATGCTGCTGCATAGGAAAGAGCCAAGGTGACACGTTTTGCTTACTTGATGAAGCCATGATGGCCAAGCTTTCTCTTTCCTGCTTAGCCACAGCCCTACTGTCAGTGCCAAGTTATGCTTTTTCTGGCAGGCTTACCACATTATCAACCCTCAAAAAAAACCCAAAAGCAACAAGCATCTGATGGGACCCCAAGACAGCCAAAGCATTTAGACAGATCTACTTTTATCTTTTTCTACGCCAACTCCCCAAAGAAGCTCAAAAGGCTTTTAAATTCAGGAAAAAAAAAAAAAAAGGCACATTTTACTCTAATAAAAAATAGAAATATAACTTCTTACAACAGAGGTATAAAAAAGCATATTCACAACGTTCCCTGTCTACTATGTCCCTGTAGGCAGGTCTTCAAAATTCCAGGCTTCGATTCAGTTAAGGCTAATTTCTGAATGACAGCAAATCTGCTCGGTGCTCTTTGGTCCTTAGGAACACGAGTGATGTCTCTCTCTTCAGAGGCTGGGCTGCCTGTTCTGCATCTCCTGAGCAGCACGAGGGACAGGCTTTCTGCTTGTGCCTGCTGCACCAGGAGGTTTCACCTCTCTTTCTTTGTGGAACAGCTACAAATTTAGAACAAACAAATCAAATGCAACAAATAGGTCAACCCCTCACCTTTCTGTTTACCAGCTAAGCCTAATTTCTGGTCTCCACTTTCCAGTCTAATACTCATTTTTATCCTGAAACATGATGATTTATGTCTCAGTCCTTGACTTGGATGGAGAAGAATTTTGGTTTGACTCATTACTCATCATTAGTATTTGTCAGTTAAAAAAAAAAAAAGATTAAAAGTTTAAGTTACGCTTTTATTACCATGGATGCCTTAATGGCATCTGCAGAAATAGGAACCTTTCCTGATGGCATGATCTACTACAGAGAGAGAGGACAATCATAGAATTAAAAAAAAATGGAGCTATTATTTTAGATTTGTGTCTTATATTACCCCAAGCAGATTGGTAAAGCTTTGAAAAATAGTACTGATAAGAGACTTTTCTGTTCAGAGCTTTCCGTATTTTTTGAACTGATACCAGATCTGTTTTCTATTGTATTTGGTTGCTAATGGACCTAAAAGCTCTTTTCAGCAGGTAAAAATTGCCATAATGCCACTGCTACATATCCTACATCAGCGCTACTATGGGGAATAGAATAGCACTCAGTGGCAACCAACTCAATACCTGCTTTATTTCCCTGTAGCCAGACTCAGGAAACACTCCCTTCCTTTATGCTGTACAGAGAGACCTTAGCATAATGAATATTTGAGATCACCCTATTTATGGTAGGCTTCCAAAAAAACAAGATAGAATTATTAGGCATTAGTTTTATCCATTAAACTTCTCTAGGGAAAAAAAAAATTAAAGAAGCTTCCCTTTTACACGTGTAAAACTTCTGCTACAAATGGAAAGAGAAGATCATAAGACTCTTGGTCTCATTGATCATTTTCTAATTAGCATTGTACATTCCTTTCTCTATATTACAAGTTGTAATTATTTATATAATTTCATAGATGTGAGAAACGCCTTCTGTAATATCTTAATATATATTAAGGAAAGCATTACCATAACATAGGCATGAACCTCTTGCAGTTACATAATAAGTAGGAAGTTTTAAAAGAGAACTCTACACAGAACTTTATAGAGCTGTGGGTCAGATGCCCAATGAGATAATCTGTGTGTAAGAGGGTCGAACATCATATATTGATTGATTAAACAGAAATACAATTACATTCTGAAATTACACTAAATGTGAGGAGAAAACAAACCATACTGTTGAGGTCAGAGAATTAAAACACAATGCATTAAAAATACTAGAAACATGAGCAGTAAATAAAATGAGATGCTGCTTGAGAAATGGAGTGGGAACACCCTGGTGAAAAAGCATCTGAAACACAGGTATATACACACACCATCTAAAAAACAAATGGGGAAACCAGGCAAAAAGGAACCTGGGTAGGAATAATGAAGACTGGTTTACAAGAAGAGATTTTAAAAGATAAATATTTAGTGTTTGGCTAGTAATTGTATACACACAAAAAAGGTCCATCACATGGGAAAGGAAATATTTGGGGAGTTTCACAGACAGTAAGATAGAATTACAAAATTTTGAACAAACTTCCTGATGGGAACATAGCAAACTGAGGAAATATTTGCAAGGGAAGTCAGGAAGGCTTTCTTTTTGTGTGCGCATAAAACTAAACTTCAAGGAGAAAAAGTGAAAAAGTATACTGAAAGGAATGATCCAATTTCAATTCCCAATTCTTATTATTTTACATGCACTTTGAAAGTTTAATTCCAAAATCATTAGTGCCTGACTTTTTTTGTCAGTATGGCGGATTTACATTGATAATCTAAAAGCTTTTTCTGACAGATTATATATTCTTGGACTCTTCCAATGTTTATCTTTGGTAGACACACATCAACTGTAAATTGGCTCAAGCCATACAGATGCATGTGCCAGTTTCGACAGCAGCCGCTGTATTTCTGAATTCCAACTAACCATAGGAAGTGTACAAGATGAAATCCTGCAGCAGACTTGTCTGCCAAAGAAGAAAAACTGTTTTTACTTGGCTAATGAATGTCTAAAATAAAAAAAAAAAAATGCAGCTGAACATATTGAGCAACTTAAACCACACAAGATTTGGTGTGATTACAATAGCTAATATAACAAATGTGCAAACCACCAGCTGTTATACATAAAATTTTCTTTACGAGACAGAATTCTTTTTGTATTCTCCAAATAAACAGATCGAGTACTCGCTACTTAACAGCACTACAGAACATGCAAAATATATTTCTCTTGTAAGACGATGAACTGTAGGAATTAAAGATTTTATAAGTGGAAACTGACAGCATTTCTATGAAAAATCCTTCCATCTGTAATTAATTATTCTAGATTCTTATGCATTGAACTAAAATTTTGTTAGCAATATGAAAAGGACATAAAGCTTTAAAGCAAAATAATCTCCCTTTATCTCTTTGGTCTAAATAAAGCCACAAGAGAGCTTAAATTAATGACAAAATATAGCAAAAGATGCACAATACAATGTTCTTAAGTGCAGCTTTGCACTAAGCCAACAATGATCATTATTTTTCAGTGGGGGAAGAACTAAAACCTGGAAATGTGATTTGAAACATAACTACATAAATTGCAGTTTATGTCCAACCTCTACATGTAACACACACCAACGATGCACAGCCTCAAGACTGCATTTCACTGGATCTGCTGTCGTGACAGCAATCATTTTGGACTTACATTTCTAGGTTTCTGAATTGTCAGTGCAATTAAACTCTCACCAATTAGTTTGGAAAGGAAATTTCCAGCAAGCTATCTGGCTGATCATTTGTACTTGGGTCACTAAATGTATGGATCACACAAAAACGTAACAATTCTGAATTCTACCAGCACTGAAAAACAGTGTCACTGTAACACAGGTTCATGTTTTTTTAGGAATTAATGAAACATAAATCTCTTACAGTAACACCTCTACTTAAGTGATCAGGGCTTTGTGTCTCTAAATGTAAAGCCTGTGGAACGCTTATGGGTTTTTCTTAGGAAACTATAATTAGCAAATTCTTTCCCCTCTCCCCCCTATCTAGGAGGAACATGAAAATTCCTTTGACATGAGAGTTATGGCAAATGCACTGATAAAGTTTTTGTGGCAAATAGTCATATGTACAAGGGCTAAATTTAGCCTACTGTTTTTCATCAGCAAAACTGGCATTTAAGATGAGAATTCAGGTGTAAGACAGACCGCATGCTATTTAGCCATTTTAATTTTTAAAAGGTCGATGGTTTTATCGTTACTCTTTAGGTTATTTTCAATAATACATATTTTTGTTACTCACAATTCAAAATAACTGCTTTCTTTAACATTCACTGCACATTTGGAAGAGACTTAAATGTGGGATGACTGTAGAGATAATTGACTCCTGATTGAATTGGTATGCTATTCTAACTTTTAGGATTACTTCACAAATCTGCTTGCTATGACTTTAGTAAATAAATATTATTTATAGATATACAGTGAATATAGTATGCGAGTAAAGACTGTCTTCATTAAATACAAAGGGGTGTAGTGGGCATCAGTCTATTTAATGCAAGCATAACAGAATGTTATATTATAGTTTCAGTGCACAGATGTAAACTGTAAACAACAGGCATTTGGTATATTTCCCATATAACTGAGAAGTAAAACCAAAATGGAAATGGAAGCCCTGGAAAGCTCCTGCTTTCCACACCTATAGTGAATATAGATGGAAGGGCTACAAGTCCCCTTCCTCTTGTCTTTTTCTCATACAGTTTAACTTGTTCTTGTTCCCACAACATCCAAAAGCAGCCTCGGGACAGCAGTGGCATGAGTCTTGGTCAAAGGGCTACAGAAAACCTCCTCCTGTTTGTCTTCTCAATGTAAAGTACTAATGCACTGAAGCTGCTTTGCTGAAAAATACACAGTGATTTCAGCAGTGCAGGGATCTGTCCTTTCATGTTTGAGCAGTGTTTAATGTGACCTCCCTGATCTCCAACCTGATCCAACCTCAAGTTCAGTTTTATTCTAAGAATGATGTTTGTAGTCTTCCTTTTCTCTGGTTCTGAGGTGTAAACTATAACTTAAACACCCATACATCTTTAAATTACCTGTAAAAAGAACAAAAATCTATTCTAGGAAAAAGTTATATGCAGTTATATTAAAGCAAAATCTTTATTTACTTTACTTTTATTTAAATTAACTCAACTACAGCTTCAAGCAATTGCTGTTTTTACTTGGCTAATGAATGTCTAAAATAAAAAAAAAAAAATGCAGCTGAACATATTGAGCAACTTAAACCACACAAGATTTGGTGTGATTACAATAGCTAATATAACAAATGTGCAAACCACCAGCTGTTATACATAAAATTTTCTTTACGAGACAGAATTCTTTTTGTATTCTCCAAATAAACAGATCGAGTACTCGCTACTTAACAGCACTACAGAACATGCAAAATATATTTCTCTTGTAAGACGATGAACTGTAGGAATTAAAGATTTTATAAGTGGAAACTGACAGCATTTCTATGAAAAATCCTTCCATCTGTAATTAATTATTCTAGATTCTTATGCATTGAACTAAAATTTTGTTAGCAATATGAAAAGGACATAAAGCTTTAAAGCAAAATAATCTCCCTTTATCTCTTTGGTCTAAATAAAGCCACAAGAGAGCTTAAATTAATGACAAAATATAGCAAAAGATGCACAATACAATGTTCTTAAGTGCAGCTTTGCACTAAGCCAACAATGATCATTATTTTTCAGTGGGGGAAGAACTAAAACCTGGAAATGTGATTTGAAACATAACTACATAAATTGCAGTTTATGTCCAACCTCTACATGTAACACACACCAACGATGCACAGCCTCAAGACTGCATTTCACTGGATCTGCTGTCGTGACAGCAATCATTTTGGACTTACATTTCTAGGTTTCTGAATTGTCAGTGCAATTAAACTCTCACCAATTAGTTTGGAAAGGAAATTTCCAGCAAGCTATCTGGCTGATCATTTGTACTTGGGTCACTAAATGTATGGATCACACAAAAACGTAACAATTCTGAATTCTACCAGCACTGAAAAACAGTGTCACTGTAACACAGGTTCATGTTTTTTTAGGAATTAATGAAACATAAATCTCTTACAGTAACACCTCTACTTAAGTGATCAGGGCTTTGTGTCTCTAAATGTAAAGCCTGTGGAACGCTTATGGGTTTTTCTTAGGAAACTATAATTAGCAAATTCTTTCCCCTCTCCCCCCTATCTAGGAGGAACATGAAAATTCCTTTGACATGAGAGTTATGGCAAATGCACTGATAAAGTTTTTGTGGCAAATAGTCATATGTACAAGGGCTAAATTTAGCCTACTGTTTTTCATCAGCAAAACTGGCATTTAAGATGAGAATTCAGGTGTAAGACAGACCGCATGCTATTTAGCCATTTTAATTTTTAAAAGGTCGATGGTTTTATCGTTACTCTTTAGGTTATTTTCAATAATACATATTTTTGTTACTCACAATTCAAAATAACTGCTTTCTTTAACATTTACTGCACATTTGGAAGAGACTTAAATGTGGGATGACTGTAGAGATAATTGACTCCTGATTGAATTGGTATGCTATTCTAACTTTTAGGATTACTTCACAAATCTGCTTGCTATGACTTTAGTAAATAAATATTATTTATAGATATACAGTGAATATAGTATGCGAGTAAAGACTGTCTTCATTAAATACAAAGGGGTGTAGTGGGCATCAGTCTATTTAATGCAAGCATAACAGAATGTTATATTATAGTTTCAGTGCACAGATGTAAACTGTAAACAACAGGCATTTGGTATATTTCCCATATAAGTGAGAAGTAAAACCAAAATGGAAATGGAAGCCCTGGAAAGCTCCTGCTTTCCACACCTATAGTGAATATAGATGCACAGGCCAGGAAGGGCTACAAGTCACCTTCCTCTTGTCTTTTTCTCATACAGTTTAACTTGTTCTTGTTCCCACAACATCCAAAAGCAGCCTCGGGACAGCAGTGGCATGAGTCTTGGTCAAAGGGCTACAGAAAACCTCCTCCTGTTTGTCTTCTCAATGGAGAGGAAAGTACTAATACACTGAAGCTGCTTTGCTGAAAAATATACAGCGATTTCAGCAGTGCAGGGATCTGTCCTTTCATGTTTGAGCAGTGTTTAATGTGACCTCCCTGATCTCCAACCTGATCCAACCTCAAGTTCAGTTTTATTCTAAGAATGATGTTTATAGTCTTCCTTTTCTCTGGTTCTGAGGTGTAAACTATAACTTAAACACCCATACATCTTTAAATTGCCTGTAAAAAGAACAAAAATATATTCTAGGAAAAAGTTACATGCAGTTATATTAAAACAAAATCTTCATTTACTTTACTTTTATTTAAATTAAATCAATTACAGCTTCAAGCAATTGGTAAGCACACAAATAGTCCCTTTTCTTTCAACAGAATTTGGTCTTCTCTACACTTTGTTTCAAAGTTTACAGTTACCTGTTTAAAACAGCTTTTCCAGGAAGAGCTCCTTCAGTATGAAAGGAAAATCTCTGACAGTCTGTTTGTTTACAGGGAATTAAACTAGCAGAGCATCTTAGAATACAGGCAACAGGAAACAATTCTTTTTACCATCTGCAAACTTGTTCCTGACTTTTCAAAAGAGAAAAAGAATACATATTTTTAGTCTAAAACACATAACAGCACTGTATTTTTTTTTAAATTCTTGAAACAGTACTTTGGTTCTCGAAACTCAAAGGAACTTGGGCCTCATACTGCATTCATTTGATATCATTTTGGTGAATATGATTCATATTTGTCCTGTATCCTGTGAAGAGCTCTGCACTAACATGACATGTAGAATACTATCCATTTTGAGTGGCAGCATTTCATTTTCATTTTGCAGAAGAAAAATAAAATTAAAAATATGCAAAGCGATAGCTCATAATGAGTAAAGTAAAAATAAAACAACATAAAAGTTACTTCACCCACTCTAACCTTCGTCATGTCCTTACAGCTTTGTAAATTCTTTTTTCATTTATCTAGATAAATCTAGTTGTATTTAGCATCTTGATGAAATCTGCAGCTTGTTATGTTCCTGGAAGTTTGGGGGGTGATAAATCAATAAGTCATTTGAGTTACAAAAATTTTAAAATGCCTTCTTATGACATTAAACTACTTTCTGACAGGTGTTTTTTTAAACTCAGTTGGGAATTAAAGGGAAGCTTGATGGGATACTATTCAGTTGGAAGGATTAGCCTCCTAGGGAGTGACTGATCTATCGGAATGATACTCTCCACAGAAAACCTTGGCTCTCACATTCCACTGCTCAGCTGGGAGGCCACGTTTATGCCCGTTTGTCTCTTAGCGCTTTTCTTGTTCCTGAAGTTGAAATTATACATTAAAAGACGAAGTACTGATTAATAAGGTTCTTAAATTCTACTGCAAGACCATATGCGCCGTCTCATATACTATTCCTTCAATATCCATCACCTTTCAATGCTCACTTTTCTTAGTTTCTTGATTGTTAGCTATCTTCACCTCCATCACATACTAAAATTGGACTTTCTGTCACTGTACAATAGTGACCTCTTACTTATGACCTGTCGCATACGTTATGACTAATGGCCATCACTATACCCACAATATTCAGCATGTATTCTGGCTTAGCATCTGTTAGTCAATTTTAAAGCACATAATTAAGACTATTGTAAGACCTTACTGGCTTAACTTCAAGATGTGCAATCCAACACAACAGAAAAGGAGAGGAAACTTTACTTTTTTGTTTCTATTGACTTTTCCACTATGACATGAATGAAAATTCATTATGATTAATGGCCTAGACCTTTTTATATCCCTGATCTTCGTAAGCATCCTTTTTATCCAGTCCTTGGGTTCATAACAACTTCCTCTGACCTTTTAAAATTTTTTATTCTAAGTTTTAAAGGGTCGCATACTTTTTAACTAAAGGAAGAAAAATTCAATCTGTAGAATGTGCTAAGGAGATGAATTTTTGTGTAAGGCAGTCTCGGTGTGCAACTCTTTTATACTTTTCCTCTATTTAACTTAATTTTACTGATATTCAGCAAATGCCAGCAAACATGTAACTACGCATTAAGCAATGTGTCGCTATATCTAGCAGTCACTGGAAGGTATGCAGGGAATTATAACAACAACTAGTGGAAAAAGCTTTAAAGTTTATTTATAAAATGTCTGAAATGCAACTTTGATACACTCAAATCGGCTACAATGGAAGCGTAATTCAGAGTCACGTACCAACAGGGCACTAGCTCCAGCCACCAGAAGACTTTCTTCCTGTCTTCTATGCCAAACTCCCAACTATCCTAAATCAAACCCATGTAACTCTTCCTCTTGATTTTCCCCCCTGCCAAAGTTTCCATCTTTTAAAAAGTCCAAAGTCACATGTACAAAAATATATTTGCCCTTTTTGGCAGACCTGATTCATGGCACACCAACTTTTTCAGTTAAGAAGTAGCAATGTAAGTCTATTAGAGAAATACTCTACATGGAAATGCAAATTTTTGGGGTCTTAATTCCTGTTTTAAAGGCCAGTCTTTCCATGAAGATATTCTGCCTTCGTAGTTGGGGTTTTTTGGTGGTTTTGGTTTTTTTTTCTTTTTACACATTGGTATAATTCTTCTAGTGAAGCAACTTCCATTGCTCATCTACAATATTTGCTTTATCTGGTGTCATTGGGTGATATTTCAGGATCTTGAGTGATTGTTTTCAAACACCCATATGATTAACATGGTCTGCACTTGAGTTATCTCTAAGAGGTCCATATGATTCTCCCTTATGCATGTATTACATATGTGGTGTTCTCAGTCTTTTAATATCAACTTACCCTCATAAAACCCTTCTATGATACAGAAATATTATCAACATTTTACAAACAGGGAATGGAGGAATGGAACAGGAAAAGATCCAGCTTATTAAAGTATCTAGGTCCTTAAGGATGCCTATTGGGATTTTCAAAGGTGCTCTGACATATAACTAGTATTTATCTAATGGAAAATTTTTCACTAAATGCCTAATTTGCATTTTTAGTTTTTAGAAAACCTCCAAAATCTGACTCACCTATGTCACCCTTTAAATCCAGTGGACCAGGGTATTAAACCTGGAACCACACAGCCACCTGCATCAGATGCCAGGCAAGAGATGAGTGGCTCTCCAGGGATCGGGCTGCTCAGCGCATCTGTGTCCACCACGTAGTTGGGTTTAGGCAAGTAGCCACTTTATTGGAGAAAATCTTCTATAAGCATGGGGAAAAGCTTTAATTCCTGTACAAAAGCTAATCAGCTGCGCTCTTCTCAACTCTCACAAAGTTGTACACATTTTTAGGTAGCTCTTTTGGCTAGCTTAAGAGGAAGTTACTCAGTTTGGCTAACACACATCACCTTCACAGGGGGTGTGTGGGTGTGTGTGTGTGTGTTACAGCTATTATGCCTTCATCTTTTGCCTAATTCTTCTGAGAAGGCTCTGTCTTTCAGCTTAATTCTTGACACCCCTGTGTTCAGACCACAAGTGGCTGGAAAGTGACTGGACCTGCTCTCAGGGCTTCCTAATGCCATTTTGCCATCGTTAAGTCAATGAAACTCACTATGTAAATCAAGTTGGATTTTGTCAATGTACTCCCCTTTGATTGTGAATTGTATTACTTCTTTTTGGAGGTCATGTACACTGTCTTCTTACAGCTCATACCATCACATCCAAGGACTAGCTAAATCAACATCATGGGCAGCCAATTTACTGGGACAATATGTGTATTTTAATCAAAGAAATATAAGAAAAGGTAAATTAATAAATTCCTGACATTGCTACCCTACAGGAGTGGTTTCCGAGTCAGGGCTTATGGATAACGTGTTGCCTTCTACACCCTCTGAGACTGGCTGCAGCTGCAAAAAATAAAAATGTTCAAATTGAGGCCAATAGGAAGATGCTGCCTGCAGCATAATTGCTCCTTGTTGTTGCACATTGGCTGGCAGAGGTTAGGGGCCGCTGCTCTGTGTAATTGAGCAGGTTTGCAACAGTACCAGAAGGCTGTTGTATAATGGTTTAAACAAAACAGGCAGAAATAAATACAAAATTATTTTTTGTATAGCATTACGTAGAGGTGATAAATTTTTACTGAGCAAGCCATGTTTTTAAAATGCTCCCCAACAGATGCCAGGTACTCTTTTTGCCCGAGGCTGATTTCTTTCTGAAAGAAATCTGAAAAGCTGTTATCCAAGTAGCTGAGGTTAAAGTCTCCATATGCAGTTCAAATAATTTAGCATTCAAAGTGAGCATTGATTTAAGTAGACATTTTTGGAATCATCACCTGATATACAAATATGTGATTGATCCCTTGGTAAATGAAAATTACAGAAAATCACAGGTGTCTGTCACAAAAATTACTGCTTATATGAACAAAGCAATTGAATCTGCTTATATGAACAAAACAATTAAATTTGCCTAATTTTAAAGAATCCTTATCAAACATTGCATGAATCACTTTAATTTGAAAGTTTTTACAGGAGTGAAAAGCCAGAATGGCTGCAAATAGCTTTGGATACAAGCAAACTGAATGACAGAAAATTCCTTATTCATTGATTGTGATAGCAGTTCTTCCCCCCACCCCCAGTTTTTTTCTTAGTTTTACTTGTTTCCTCCAGGCCTTTTAGCATATCCAAGCATTTGTCAGTAAATTGCTCTCTGGGTGTTACTTCAGGCTCACCAAATTACAGAAAAATACTTAAGAATCGAGTGTCATTAATCTGCCCTATGCTGAATGAACAAACTTATTTCAGAGCATATTTAAGAAATTAATACTGTGCAGTGACGATCAGCTGATGTAACAGCAACGGTTCCCAGAACTGCAAATGTTTATCAACTTCTGTTCTATTTCTCTAAATTTCTCCTCATACTGAGCAAACTCAACTTGGTGATATAAAAATATAATAAACTCCCGCTTCCAATTGCAGTTTGCTTTTCCCTTATGGCCGGAGACATACAGAACATCGTCAATCTTTCAACATTTTTGAGCAGCTGGAGCTCAGCTTCCTTATTATAAAGCTTCCTTAAGTTAAAGTTTTTAAACCAGAGGGTTATGCCAAGATGTGAAGAGGCAACCCTAATCCTGACACGCACGCACGCAAAACCACTCAGTGTGCATCTTGTCAGCCCTGCGACCCCCCACATCTGCTACAGAAAGGCAAGAAACGTATTGTGAAATACAGAACCGGAAAGTTTGGTTACATTGTGGTGCTTTTAAACTGAGCTACACACACACACACACACCCCCACCCCGCCTCCCCTCTTTCCAGTTAAACCCGGAGCGATGGGGAGGACCAGAGGAGCATAACAAGAGTCCCCTTGCCTTGTGACACTGCAGTAAGCTCCGGAGGAGGCAGGGATGCTCTGACCCGCTCCAGAGTCGTGTTTCAGCCCAGGCGAGCACTGGGGCAAGCTTGCCCAGCCGGGGCACAAAGTTGCCCGCCGTCCTTGCCCGCACCCCGCGCTGCCGGGCGCTTGGCAGCCGGGTGCGGCGGGGAGCGCTGCCCTGCCGGGGGGGGCTGCATCTCCGGGCGCCGGACGCCTGTAACCGAGATCCGGCAGCACCGGCGGGCAGCCCAGCCCGGACCGGCCTCCTCCCCCCGCCGGACCGGGGCAAATCCCCCCCCTCTCCTCCCCATTCCCGGGCTCCTGGGAGACTCCCCCCCCTCGCTCTCCGCTCGCACCCCGGGGCAGCTCCCGCCGTGCCGTGCCGTGCCGGCAGGCCTCGCCCCGCGGCCTCCGAGGGATGCTCGGGGATGTTCCCCCTCCTCCCGCAGCCAGGGGACGGGGGAAGGCCGCCGGTGCCCGCTCCCCTGTACCGGCGGCGGCCGTACCTGAGTCGCTGAGGCGGGGCCGGGCTCTGTCCCGCAGGTAGTAGATGAAATCCCGGCAGTTCTCGTTCTCCACCGCCCCGACGGAGCACAGCTCGGCCAGCAGCTGCAGCGCTTTCTGGCAAATCTCGTCCTCCCTGTCGCCGGGCATCGCCCCCCCAGCATCCTCGGGAGCGGAGCGGAGCCCCGCGGTCAGGCGCCGCGTCGCTGCCCGCCGCCCGCCTCCTCCAGCCTCCCGCGCCGCCGGGCCG
>NW_015090807.1:0-46965 GCF_001431845.1 Calidris pugnax | reverse complement strand
CCCCGGCCCGCCGAGACCCGCTCGGCAGCGGGGGCCGGGTTCTGCACCACCCCCCTCACCCTCCCTACATCCCCCCGGAGCTGCCGAAATCGTCTGGAAACGGGAAACTTGAGAAGCGGCGTAGGGTCTGGGGAAGGACGGTCCTGAAGGCAGGTCCTGCTGGGCAGCTCCTCGTCCTCCTCCTCCTCTTCTCCATCACTAGCCAGGCCCAGACCTCCCCTGCGCTGCTCCGGCTTTAATGCCAACAAACAGCTGCTTTAAACACCCCACGCTCCGGTGTGTCTCTCTGCCTGCTCCCATTCAGAAATCGTGCCATTCACTCAACTAATTGTCTTGAAATTACTCTCTGTAAACAATGCGTGAACCTAGCGGAGGGGTAAATCTTAGAAATGTATTCTCCTGGACAGAGCGGCGTTCTTCAGGGGGGACATGGGGACATATTTTAGCCTGGCCGATGGGTTAGAAAGAGTTAAAGCACCGATAAGGAATGTCTCGGGCAGCTGAGACCAGGCCACAGCATGAGGGGAAAGCAGGAGAGCCTTCTTCCCTGGAGGAGGGGGAGGCTGAGAAGCTGTCTGCCATTAAGCATGTTTATCCTGACAAGTAGGAGATTTGTAAGGTGCTGCTTCGCTTTCTGGATTTGCAGTCAGGGAGGCTGGTGGGTGTCATGAGGGGAAAAGCTGAGAACTGGCTGCTCCATTTAACTTCATTTTTTTTTCTCTCTCTCTCTTCCTTTTATAATAGTTAAAGCAAATATCAGAGGCCACGCTGAGCCTGGAAAGTTCAGGCCGGTGTGGATGATCAGCCTACTGTTCAGAGACTGGTGGTAACGGTTCGAAATAGCACAGACAGCAACATCTTCTAGTAGAAGCTTTTTTCTTTTTTAAGGAAAAAGTGTATCACTGAGATAAATGGAGATGTATTCTGCGAATGGAGTGGATGTTAGGAACAAAAATTGTTTACTGGTATGACTTGTTGTCTCCTAGTGCTTATGTCTGAAAGGCATGACTTTTTTTCTCTCACTTTTCATAGAAAAAATATGTTTGTAAAACATGATTGTGTAAGCCAGGTATAGTTCTATCAGTAAACAGGCAACTCTTTCACATGGGGTTGTTGCTATTAGGAATTAATAATAGATAATAAAATTGTCTGTAGCTGTTACAGTTGTTGAGGTCTTATTTTTGAAGCCCAGAAATATTTATGATGTTAAATCTATGTTTTCACATCTAAGCATGGGGAAACTTCCCACTAGTCTCAATAAACGCTGCCTAAATATTTATCTTGGTGCTGGAAGTACCAATGTGATTGGCTTGGTTCTCCAAGCATGCAGGGAGGAAAGGAAGAGAGACAACCCTGAAGAGGTACTGTCAATCACAGCTCTTGCTCTGAAACTAAGGACCAGGCTTTAGAAGTACTGCCGCTCTTCCTACTTCAGTGAAGAAGGGGTAAAATTTAAAGAACTAGGTAGAACCAAAGATACCAGAATCCATTTTGGGGGAAAAACAGTTTTGAGAGGGCTAGTGAATTATTCATATGTACATAAGCTCTCTGGGGGTAGAAACTTTTTCATCTGTAACACAAAATCAAGTTGTGGCCAGTGCTGGTGGTGTGTAATAAAGAGGAGGAAAGACAGTGGAGCTGTCAAAGGCCACTGACGGAGACATCAGTGAAGTGCAGTCCGAGTAGTCCAGTGATCATGTGTGACCAGATTTTGAATTACTTTACAATTGGTGCATTGTGACTCATTTAGGCAGATTATTTGGCTATATTTTGGTAGTTTGGCCCTGACCTAGGTGGCTGTGCTGTTCTGTAGCTTGTACTCTGTCCAGGACAGACAAATAAATCAACTGCAAAGTGATATTAATGCATTTACTGGAGTGTGGCTTTTATCCTCGGGGACCACAAGCCCATCGCTAGCCTGGGCTTCTGGCTTGCCACAGAGCAGATTCTGGACAGCCTGGTGATGAAGTGCTAATTTCTTTATCTTTCTCCTATAATTAAAATGTCTTGGTTCATTTTTTAAATACCAGGAATTTGAAGGTGCTGAGATGTTTATAATGCAGATGGTGAGGGCTGGACATTTTTCAGTCTGGTGGAGGAAAGACCATGACATTTTTTGGACATCACTGATAGTCAACAAAGGCATCTATTCTCCAAAGCTGGGAGGAGGTATGAAGTGCACTGTGTAAGCAAACGCCCGTGTCTCTTTCTGGAGATAACAGCGTAAATGTAATCTGCTGTGTCTCAAAGCAAATGCAGCTTTTCCTTCCCATGGTTATTTGTGAAAACTGGATTATATCCGCTGTGTTGTTGTCATCGATTGCATGTTTCTGTTCTTGCAGGCACCCCCGGTTGTGATGAGTTTACTCCTGTGTCACCTGCAGATTTTGACCACTCGGGGGACCATGTTATGTTTGAGGTCCCTAGTGAATGCTGTACTAATTAATTTTGGTGCTAGAAGGCCATTGCATGATGTAGCGGGATGCTCCTCTTAACCTTATCTTGAGAGTTACAATTTGTACTGACCGTAAGTCTATTTTTTTCTGTTTAGCTCAGAGCTACCCTCACACAATAGAGTGTACTCAGAAGTCAGGAAAAAAATCCCCAAGCCTGCTACACATGGAGTCAGAATAAGTTTAACTGTTTGACCTACAGCAGTTCTGTCATCATCAGTTGACATACTCTTCTTTCTTTTCTTGAAATAAAGCTTTTCCCCAGTGTTCTGGCAGTAACACAAGGGTTGCTTGGCAATGAAATCATCTTCAAAGCTAAGGCGTTCATGAAACGAATGCCTTTCTGGAAGAAAGTAAGGCAACTTGCAGCAGAATTTTTATGATGGCTATGCTGCAACAAGAATTTATAAAGTATTTGTATTGAGTATTTATAATTCTTCGAATGACGTTTGGCCTCAAATAGGTGATGTAGCTCATCATGTTAATACTTTTTGCTTTAACAAAAGGGAAGAAAGAGGTGATGTGTATTTCAGGAAATCAAGGAAACATGTAGAGCAGTAAACTTAGTAAATGCAACACAACAAACAAGGCTTTGTTGTTTGGCTTTTTTTTTTTTTTTTCCCAAAAGCAGAAGTAGGTGAACTCTCATTAAACACTAGGAAGAAAAGACAAAGATCAAGGAGGACATTGCTGTGGTTAAAGGAGGCCATTGCAGCAGTCCAAGCTGGAGAATGGAAATGCCAATGTAGGATCAAAGACTGATACATCTATCAAATCATTCCGTTATTGGCTGTGACAGACTTTCTGCCTCATTCTTCCTCATATATGCATATACTTTTTACCGTCTGTTCTTACACAATGTATCTTTTTATGCTGCTGAAAAGCAGAAAAGTCTTTGGTGAACATACAAGAGATAGGAATGTGGATAACTACTACTGAGTTTTTGTCTGATGGTGCTTTTCTGGGTAGCTTCATTCTTGAGATGCATTAGTTATTCTTAATAGAAGGTTTTAGGAATGCTTTTAAGGGGAGGGTAGCTAGGAAATAGATATGCCCCATCTGGGCTTTTTACTTGTCATTGACTGCTAGAGGTCATATAGAAACAAGTTAGTGTTAACTAAAGGAAAGGTGACATCATCCTTTTGAGAATGTCTTCTAAAACTTCAGTAGCTGCTCTTGGGTGCAGCTAATAATATGGAGATGTTTAAAGATTCAGAGATCAGTATTAAATACTGTGATGAAGGAACATGATAAGGGGTGGCGGTGTAGTTTCATCATGGTATTGATAAAATCTCAAGGCTCTTTATGTGGAATCGCGTATTGACATCTCTTCAGATTTTTAAAACATAATGTATCGAAACAGTGTTAAACAGTGGATAGTACAAGGCTTTGTTTTTTCCTCTGCAGGAGGCCTGTAAGATGTTTGTATGTCAGAATAATTAAAATGTCATTACCGAGTTTTCTGAATGATGGTAGGTAGGTTGCTTTCTCACAGCAGGTCCTGAAGGAAGAGTGAAATGTCTATCTGGTACTGAGCAGAAAACAAAGTATGTCAAAATCTCTTAGATATCATCAAGCATCACTAGAGACTGTGTTGTATTAGAGGATTAGGAATATACATCTGACAGCCAATGTTCCGATACAACTAGGGCTCAGCTACATTTTATGAATTGAGTTGAAGGGGGGTGGATGATTGAGATGTTTGAATGAAAAAAGCAAGACAGTTACTTTAAGTCTACTGTAGCTCTCATCAGTGGGATTTTTTTGTTTGGTTGTTTTTTTCCCGTGTTGCCATCTGGCAGAGCTTTACTGCCTAGGGAAGAGATGCAAGCTCGAAGTACAAGATACTGCCCGGAAGATTGTAAACAGTGTAACATGAATATGAGCCATTTCAGATGATGGATCACTTTCATGACCTCTTTATAGCAGATAACCATTTTTTTCTTGATCTTCATACCCCTGATATTGTTAATAGAGAAGACTCTGGCTGCTGTAGCTTGTCATCTGCTATTTTCATCTATCTTAACAAAGCTTCCTCAAAACTAAAACAAGAGGGAGGAAAATATGTTTTCTCCTCTGATTTGACTTCGATTCTAATTTGACAATCTCTTCCTTGACAGTTTTTGCAAAAACTACTGGGAAAAAAAAAGTTTACTGAATAATTCAGTCTTAAGAGTGAATTGAGCTTGAGGAGAATTGTTGTATTCCCAAGTCTGTGGTCTGTGGTTTTGGTTATTGACTACTCACATGGATTTAAAGGCCTGTCTCCACAGTCTGTGGTTTTTGTCTCCCTTTTGGATGCTGCAATTTTGTCTAGCTTTCCATCACTTAATGCCAGCTCTCTGGTCTTGCCAATAAACATATAAAAAATCAAAGGACCTTCTTGCTACCAAGGGGACCCATGGCTACACCAGACTCCTTTGTAGCTGCAGTTTTGCATTTATCTATGCAACTATAAACCAGAATTGGAGCCTGGACCCAAGTGTTGCAGAGAGTCCAATGAGAGCTGATGGAGTCAACCATGCTGAGTATGAAGCCATCTTTTGTGACTTCTAAGGTCTGGTGGTTTTTTTTCCTTTTCTCTGGGGTATTATTTATGATGCTTTCCTTTAATGTTTGCCTGTTAGCTCATCCTTTTTATTAGATGCTGCTTTTATTACTGAAATTTTAATCTTACAAATACATGATGACATAGTGCGAAAGAAGAAAATTGGTAACTCAGATGCAATCAATCAAATGAACACTTTAGTTTTACCTTGCAAGTAAAGGGTGGTACCAAAGGATTTGGATAACCAAATCATCACCTGTGATGTCTTTGTTTTGCCACTAAAGTGTGTTCCCTAAACTGCACTGTAATTGTAGCTAGGTTGGAGGCACAACACCATCTTGCTCTATAATAGCTGGAGTTATTCTCAGATAAAAAGCAAAAATGTTGGCCTTTACTGTGGACTGTTGTTAGCAAAAGAGTATGCTGAAAAGAGTGTTCCTACATTAACCTGGACAACCATCACACTGTTCCAGTATCTTCCCTTTATGTGCTGAAGCATCCAAGCCTTTGAGGAAGATTAAAAATTGACATTAGAAAAGAATCCCCTGAAAATGGGGTGATAGGAGTTGGTCCTGTACTTCACGCATGTACGGTCGATAAGTAACAAGATAATATATCATTTGAGTATTTGTAAATGTATAAAAAATGGAGCCCATTTTCTGCAAGGTGGAAATATGATGTGATAGATGTCACTCAAAGTAGCTTGTCCAGAAAAAAACCAGAATGGCAGGAGTCTGGCTAATATTCAGGACTGTATATAAAACCTGAACCAGGCTTGGCAAACTTTAAAGCCACTGAATAAAGTAAATGTTATTATCTCTAAAGCATTTTTTTTTTTTTTCTAGCTCAAGAAGCAGAAACACCTGGGACAAAAATGAGTCTCAAAATTGGTATCATACTGTCTAGTAGGACCTTTATATAATTAACTCTTATTGATGGTCTCACTCAGTGGTACAGTTCATATGAGTAAATACATAAGAGCTCAGTCATAATGTGGACTGCAGGAAAGCTCTGCTAATGTATTTCCACTCAGCTGCTTACAGCTACATGTTACTATTTCCCAACCAAAAGAAGGAACAAAAATATTTTGTGGCTTTATGGCTTACAGCTTGATGAATTAGTAAGAGAATGCTAAGAAAGTAACTTTCAGTGAGGAGAATGTAGTCCTTTATCTTTGAACCTTAAAAGGTTACAAAACTTTCAACTAAACAAGAAAAAAAAAAAACACCCAAGAGAAAACCTTTTTTGGATTTCTGGTAATTTAATGCTTTGTAAATTACAGCTGTCACTAGTGTTTCTGTAGTCATGGCTTTCTTTGAAAGGTGGTTAAATTTAGAAAACATTTTTAATTAAGTGATAGATCAGATGGGATCTGCTTGCAAGTAAAATAAATCCACAAGTCCCTTTGTGGATTGATAGAAATTTTTATTCCTTTTAGATCTGCCTTTAGTCCTGGTTATGTGCTCTATAGCATATAATCAGATAAGCTGAAGTCCATCCAGAAGGCAGTACTGGTTAAAAATAGTTGATTAATTGCATCAAGAATATACTTTCTGCTAGGTGTTCTTGATGTAGGAAGTGTAGAAACGGTGACTGAAACAATTGAATAAATTAATTCATATTAGTGTGTTTTTGAGGATTCACTTGAAGTCTGCCCTTGACAGAAAGTTTGACTTGTGTATTACAAGAATCTGGAAAGTCCAGGTGGCCTCATGTGGCACGTTCTGTTTCAGATCCATGGTCTCTAGCTAATACACTTATGAGCAGACATGGACTGAGGTCATCTCTGATAGAGAAAGTACTTGGATAGAGAGGGTGAGTGTTGACCCATTCCTCTTCAGGTCTGTTGAAGACCAGTATTTTCTTCCCCAAAGCTGTTCCTGTTGCTTTACTTTCAACAGGAAAACTTCACGACGATTTATTTGCAGTGTCATCTGAGTTCTTAACTTTTTAACATATATTTGCTGCTTTCTTTATATATTTTATTGGACATACCTGAAAAAGAAAAATCTGGAAGAAGAAGGGGAGAGGAATTTATGAATTTGGGCTTTGGCAGTAAATATCTGTACTCGTACCTATTATTTTTAAATGATAACTATATTTTGGAGTAAATGTGAACACAGCAATAATTTTGTTGTAAGGATGGTGTCCCAACAGGCATGTTGGACCTTTGAGATCAGGGCCTTATGTTGGAAGTAAGGGATAATTGACTGGTTTCTTGAAAAGGTTTCTCAATATTCTTTTTGCATAATAAAGAGCAATATAAAGCAGGACAGTGACATGGCTTTTGGCCACAATATAGATAGTATTTAATGCAAGCAAGCACCTCATCTTCTTGAGAACCACTTTGGCCACAATATAGATAGTATTTAATGCAGGCAAGCACCTTATCTTCTTGAGAACCGCCCTTAACTGTTTTAAGAGCAATGATGTTGGCCACAGCTCTGACAACACTGAGGAGAGAAATCGGTGTGTGTGTTTCAGAAAGGGAGGTGTTCTGCACTGGAGGGAGAAGGGAGTGAGATGGTGCAGGGCTCTTTCTGGATCTCGGTAAGAAAAACCCAACAAGTGGCGTGATAAGATAACCACTTCAATAAGACAGAATAGGAAGAGAGATATGGATAGTAAACCTTACATGCCTTTGTGCTGCAATGGATGGAGCCTGGGTATATTTTCCCATGGCGTGCTGCACAGAGCAGAGTAGCTCCCACCCGTGGCGAGAAGCTCTCCCTTTTGGTCATCCAAGCCATTATAGGATGTCCTTACAAGCAAACACTACTCTGCACTCGTGAGACCCCACCTGGAATACTGTGTCCAGCTTTGGAGTCCTCAACACAGAAAGGACATGGACCAGCTGGAATAGGTGCAGCGGAGGGCCACGAAGATGATCAGAGGGATGGAGCACCTCTCCTGTGAAGACAGGCTGAGGGAGCTGGGATTGTTCAGCCTGGAGAAGAGAAGGCTCCAGAGAGACCTTATAGCAGCCTTTCAATATCTGAAGGGTGCCTATAGAAGAGCTGGGGAGGAACTCTTTATCAGGAAGGGTAATGATAGGACAAGGGAAAATGGTTTTAAATTGGAAGAAAAAAGATTCAGATTAGATATCAGAAAGAAGTTTTTTACTCTGAGGGTGGTGAGACACTGGAACAGGTTGCCCAGAGAAGCTGTGGCTGCCCCATCCCTGGAACTGTTCAAGGCCAGGCTGGATGCGGCCTTGAGCAACCTGCTCTAGTGGGAGGTGTCCCTGCCCATGGCAGGAGGGTTGGAACTCGATCTTTGAGGTCCCTTCCAACCCAAACCATTCTATGATTCTGTGATTCTATGAAACAACTCAATTCCTACAGGACACTCGCCCGAGAACCTGTTGCTGTGCTGCCAGATACAGCCAGGCCAGGCAGGTGGTGCAGTTGCTGGTGCCGAGTGGGAGCTGCCCACAGCTGCTCTGGGGTGGTGAGCTGGGCCAGCCTGTCCTGCGGCCGAGGAGCTGCCAGCATCGCACACCCAGATGGACACCCTGCCTGGGCAGCATCATGCTTCACAGCACCAGCCTGGGCATGCTCCCCTTAACTCCTAGGTGGATCACTGAACATGCAACGGTCTTTCAGTCAGGATGGGGAACATACTGCTGCTCTCCCCTGGGTGTGTAACTTGAGCACGTGGGTTATTAAATCGTGACCATTTCTAGTAAGGGGCAGTACTATGTTAAACTTTTCTTTTCTCCTTGGTGTTCAATGAACATTTTCAAAGTGTGTGTGGCTCATGAGCTGACTGTGTGTGGAAGTGTAGGGACTTACAAACCTCTTTTCACTTTTCAAGTGACCTTATAATGTTTTTTTAGGAAAGATTTTGTCTTATATGTCCAGTTTTCTTCTTTTAGGAAGTTTCCTTGGCTTGACTCTTTTTGTAATACCTCTGGAACATGTGTCATGTTGATTGCTCTTCTGGGCTCAAGGCAGTGTTTGGGTGTGTAATCCCTTTTCCCAGAAGCATGAATTCAAATCAGGGTTGAAGCACATACATGTACATTGCTTGAAGCACCAGAATTCTTCTCATTTTAATGAAATGGGGTATTCCATGTCCATAAAGTTAGATGCTTCCCAAGTACTACTCTGAATCAGGAGTGCCTACAGTAATGCTCCTGGACTGCTTGTTTGAGTAAAGATGGTAGGATCCTTTTCTCAAATCCCTGGCTAAAGGGGAAAAAAATTGTTCTGAAACTACCCAACTTTTATAACAGTTAACTTGGTCAAAGCCTTGTTACTAAGCAAACAAATGACAGAAATAATATTGTTCAATTTATTCTTCTCTTTTGCATAATTCACTTGAAGTAGGAGATGAGGGAATCTCAGCTGAATATGACATTTTGGCCACAGTGTAACTTGCAGTACCTCAGTGCAATGGCTGCTGGCTGCCTGTTCCTGTGTGAATCACAGGGCCCAGGGCTTGGCATAAATTTTGTGTGTGAGACAGCAAGAGTTTTATAGGTAGCTTGGACATCTCCCTTCCCAGCAGACTAACAAACAATTTCTTTCTTCTATTGCAGTTGAAACATCGGGTGAATAAATGAGCTGTGCTGCTGTATGAGATGCTTTTGAGGGAAAAACAGGTAAGCTGTTTATTTGACACAGACATAAACCTATGACTGAGGCTCCATGTATAAATGAGTTTCTTTGAGACTTACTGGCAACACAGTGATAAATTGATCAGAAGAGTAGTGGTTTTTTAAATTTATCTCTCTGTGATGCTGGGGCATTAAACTCTGCAATTTGCTTTACTGGTTGTAATTATTGCAACCTATACTTTCAAATAGTTTTTCTTCCACCCTCTGATCATCTCCCCAAACAGTTAAGAGCTATTTTTTCTTCTCCAAGGATGCTCTTATGAAGCTGATGCTATGTGGTAGGTCCTGGCCACCTGCTTTACTTGCTCATGTGAATGCTTTCTTGAGTCATACTCCCAAAATATAGTGTTGCCTAAATCGAGGGAAGACTGGCAATTGGTAGCAGTTGATCTTTCAGATTATACCAAAGTTTATGTTAAAAATAAACTCTTACAAATGATCAGTGTATGGAAAACATATGGGTTGTTTGCTAAGAAACAAAGGGTGGTAAGCACCTAGTTTGCTGTGTGAGAAGGATTTTCTCTTGCTATTAATTACTCCAGGAAGAAAAATCCACAGTAGACCCCTACATAGGAAATTGAAATTAATTGTTCATTAATTTTTTTGTTAAATATTGAAGCTGTCACAGAAATGTTCCCCATCCTATGTCTGCTACTTTTAGCTTTAAGAGCCATGTTCATTCTTCTTTAGGCAATCTAAAGATACTTTCAGTTCAACAGAGTAATATCTTTTCAGCAGAAGTTGTTAAGCTTGCTTTAGCAAGGTGGAGTGCAGAGGGTGTCTCTAAGTGGGCCGTTAAGTTGTTCTGTGAGCCAGTAAAATCCTTATCTGCAAAGAATTGACTCCTGGTCTTGCCTCTGTGGAATGTGATCTAAGTGAGATGCTGTTATACTGAAGTTCTGTCTGTCTACTTTGGCTTTATTTTTAACCTCCTGGAAGAGCGTCTGCCTTTGGGAGAGGATTCTAAATGGTATTCCAGGTGGATAATGGGGTCAACATTTCAGTCTGGAGGAAACAGTGGGAAAATGTAAAATACTGTACTGGTCCCAGCATTCCCCTGGGCTGTCTCTGCAGTGGAGTGGGCTGACTCCAGCAAGCTCCTTGGTCAGTAACTGAGCTATTCTGAACTTTGTTGAGGTGTGTGCCTGTCCCCCATGGATTATGTGTGAAAGTAGATGGCCCCTTTCCCCCATATTAGAAAGTGGAAGGTGAAGAATGCATTACCGACCCTGTATTTGGGTTTTTTGGAATAACTGACTAGAGCAGGACTTGGAAAACAAACTTAGGGTCATGGGGAAAAACAGAGTGAGTTGACAATGTGAAGCTGTTGCAAAATAGGGCAAGTGTGATTCTGCAGTTTATGATCAGGAATATTACATGGAAGACAAGGGACATATTTATCTGGATTTGAAATTGCTGATGCTTCATCTAATGCAAGTTTTGGATATTGCAAGTTCAGATATAGACAAGCCAAAGAGTTTCCAGAAAAGAATCTTAGAAAACAATGTTTTAGAAGCATGACCTGTGAGCAAAAGCTAAAAGAGATAGAGGTTTTTATAATCTTTTCTAAAGATAGAGATTGATCTTTTGACTGTGGAAATGTTTGTTAGGTTTTCTGGATTCTTTAAATAGAAGATGAGTATGATTATATAGAAAAGTGGGACAAAATATGATCAACTCAACAAATAGTAAGGAAAATGCAATTTTCTATGTAATAGAAGGTTATCTAACTGGATAAAGAAGAAATTCATAAGCAATGCATTTTTGTTTTTAATGCAAGTCATGCAAAAGCATTTTGTCTTGATGTCTGAGAAGTGGTTTAGTTTAGCAAAAAATTATTTTGATTTAAAATATTTTTTTTCTTGAGTAATTAGGCATGCCTTTGCAGTTGGCCTTGAACATGTATTAAGCTTAGACAAAACATAAAAGCTTGTCTAATTATTTCAAAAGCAGCCCACCTCAGGCCATTTAATATCTAGTGGGATTCCCACCAAATTCATTGAGAAGGCTATGGTGACTATCTTTACACTTTATAACAGCCTTTACCCATAAAATTGAGTAAAGGCAAAGTAATCTATATGGGTGTCTGTATTTGATGTGCAATAGGAATATTTCAGTAGATTGCAGCCGTCAGTTCTGAGATCCATTTGTTTGTGTGTGGTCTGGGGATTTTAGTTCAAGATGGATCTCACCTAGTCCTCTGGACCATAGGTTTCCATTTGTAAATGCAGTTCAAAGCTGGACAATGAACCACTCAGGGTTTCAAACTGCCACTGGGGTTGGAGAGCATTTAGTGGGTAGTTGCAGCATATTTCACTTCCCAAATTAAGGAGTATGTGATATCATTTTTTTATTGGTAGTTCTCCTCACTGAACTATCAAAGGTGACTTAAATTTCTCTACTTAACAAAGAGGTTATTAGAAATAACTTTGCTTTTTCTTGGCAGACATGCCAAATATCAATGGTACGGAAATTTAATCTTTTTATTGATAGCAACTAGACATTTTTAAGATGGCCATCAAAAGGATCTTTGAACTTTTCTTCTGTCCAACAACTTGATACTCATAAAACAAGGAGAAATTCTGGTGAAATGTGAGCACCATGGTTTTTCCAAGTGCACATTTGTCTGTCACAGGAGCTCTTTAACATTTGATCAAAGTATGTAAAACTATACAGTGAAGACCTCAATAATTAACAGGTCAAGATTTGCAATCAGTTATGTCTTACAACATAAGCTGTATTTGTGTGAATGTAGAAACAGACTTCATTCTGACTGGATTTGCTGCTTCTCACGTTGGGAACTAACATTGCATAATAACTGTTAATTAACTTACTGTAGCCTTACATAATCAGTGTAACTTATAAAGGTGGCAATTTCTGACCTTAATGTTGTAATTATAGTTTGTATCTGAATCCAAGCTTTCTTTAGGTTTGTTGTGGTACAACCTGAGTTGGATGAGAAATGTCTTTCCGATTTTTTGAAATTTTCAGGACTTTCATGATGACTTCTGTTCCAGTGCGGGCAGAAAACACGCTTCTTTCAGCTTTATTATTATTATTATTATTATTATTATTATTAATGTTAATAATAATGGGGATTGTTTTCATTTAGCCAAAGACTTTGGCAGTTGGAACACATCTTGGGAAGAGAGCACTCTGAACAAATGCCTGATAACTCCTTCTAAGTGAGTCTTCTCACAGCTAGTTTTGCTGTATCCAGCTGAGAGGAAGGAACAGACCTACTTTTAAATTTTTTTTCTCTCAGAAAAAAATCACCCTCTCTGAAAGTTTATTTTTCTTATTAGCATTCATAAACCAGACAGAGAGATTGGTATTTCCTTACAGAAACTTGTTCAGTTAAAGCATTCCTGGCAATTTGCATTTCAGTCTCTCAAAGGCTTTGGCAGAGGAAGGGGTGAGTGGGGCTTCTCTCTTCTAGTCCCAGCTGCTGGATTTTGGTTGACTAGAAAGATTCTTCTTCCTCCCTTGAGACCTAAGATGACTTCCCCCTTTTCTATCTTTTTTGTCGCTGTTTTTTTGTGGGTTGGTTTTTGTGTGTTTTTTTTTTTTTCCTCTTGTGCAGCTCATAAAATCATTACTTAAAGACATGAAGGGTTGATTATCTGCTTTCCCTGGGAGTCTGAACTCTTCAATACTAAACTCCTTGTTGCCATTAGGTCAGCAGGGCTGATATGAGCTTGTTTACTGCAGATTGGCTTCACCCAGTGCGTCCAGCTATTTTTCCCTCAAACCATGTGGAGAAGGAGAAATGATCCATCGCCAGCTACAGTCTTTGTTTTTTCCCTGCTGTTATGTTTCTGTTCATGCAAGGGGTTTTCAATTTCACGAAGCCAGCTTTACATGCAAGCTGTAATGTAATTGCGTCCTCCTGAGTAAAATGGACAATTTTGTGCCAATTGCGTTTTTAAAGAAAAAGATTACAGCATTTACTCTGCTGTCTGCTTTCTTTGCCGATGAATCCCTTTGCTGATGTAAAGGGATTAAACATTCTAAAACAGCAGCCAGACCAATTCTTTATAATTCCATAAGTGCAGAGAATAACACCTTCATTATTTTTGTCAGGAGAAGAAGTAAAATGTAACAGGCAGGCCTCTTCAATACACCTTGTTTTACTTCAGAAAATACTAGTGAGCTTTCAGTTCAGTATACATAATGCTTACTGTTCCTCTCAGTTCTGCTTGTTAACTTAAACTGTAATTTCTTTCTGGAATTTGTGGCTTTTTGTTATACCTTGTAGATCTAATAAAATATAACATATATTGTGCAGTTTGATTTTTTTTTGTTTGCTTGTTTTAAACTGAAGACCTAAAGTATGATAATATTTGTTTATGTCATGGACAGAGATTTTTAATAAGGGTGCATGGTTGCACACAAAGCAGTTTCAAATATCTTTTTCCTTCCTTTTTTATTGCTTCTAGCATTCTTTTCATGGCCTCAGGAAATGGGTGGCTTTTACAGAGTTGAATTTAGATACAGTATTTTGTCTTTCATTGATCGCATTTTGTAAGATTTCCAGGCTTACTCATGCATTTTATACTTGCCTATGGACAGTCATAAAATAGTTTACTTATAGTTATGTTGTGAACATAACAATGCCAATATATCTCGCTTTCTTTGAGTAGTGTACAGACTTCTCTTTTCCCAGCCAGATGATATTTCAGACTTACCTGAAAGAGTATTTGGTAGGAAGATTATGCAATGTAGTTCTTGTTCCCAAAAATGTGCTTCTCCATCTCAAGTCTGAACAATCCTCCCATTAACATTGGAATTTAATCTTTGAAAGCCATCTCTGATATACCCCTGAGTGGTCCAAACCCACTGAATTATTAAAGATTAGGAAAAGTGGTACTGGAGCTGTTTTGAAAATGGTTGTATTTTCAAAAGTGGGAGAGGTTCCTAAACTCAGGACTACCTGAACTCGAAAGGCTGGGCTATCTGGCATGATATAGTTCTACTTCGGGCACAGCTAAGATAACTGGAAGTATAGTTAAACTGTAAGACTTGTATTCTCCCTCAGGAGGTGCTGAAGGGCTAATTCCCATTAATGTCCAGTTCAGCAGATTCAGCAGTTGTTCTGTATCACAGGATGAAGGGGGTGACAAGCTGCTTCTCCTTCAGTTATTGTCACAGCTGCATCCAACCTAGCTACTGATTACACCTAGGGCAGGAGAGACTCTGTGGTGCCACATCATTGACTTTTTGAGCAGTGTGTGTGCAGAACTGTGATAGCCATAATCAAAACGTGGGCATGAGACCTAATACTGAAGGAACTATGTGCATCTCAGCCAAGGAATCCTTGGAGATACAGCAATAACCAGATATATAATAACCCTACGGAAGTATCAAAGCCTATGTCTATAAAATAAGATTATTTTCTGAAAGATGCTGAGCACCAACTCTGAAAAAAATCATTAAGAACAGAGAGTGTGCAGCAATGCAGAGGAAGTACTGTAAGTCTAAGAGCAATGGAAGTATGAAAGAAGCTGTTACGAAATTAAAAACAGTTAGATGTATATAACTACACTCTAGTAGACTGGATTATAAACCAATGTGAGCACTTGTACTTAGAGGCTTCTGGGAGGAAAAGGTGGATAGATCATCAGAAGAACTGTAAATGCCAAGAGAAAAGACTTAAACATCATAACACTGCAATATCCTTATGTGGGGTCAGGTAAAAGAGTGAAACTTTAGAATGGGAATTGTAATTGGTGTATCTGCTTCTGTATGTGGAAATCTAATGGATTCAGAAGTACTTCTTAGTGCACTTTTTAAGGAGATTCTTTAATTCCTATTTTTTCCTATTAATAATAAGTTGTCTTGCTGAGATGTAAGGTGCTACAAATGCTGTGATTTCTTTTCTCTTTAGGAAGCACAAAAAAAGGTCTAAAGCACTTTTTCAGAGAACAGCTGGATCTTTACAGTATGTTTTCTTACTGTTAAGTTTACTAAATCATGAGGGAAGTGACCATAACCATTAACCTGATTTTATCCAAATGAAAGCTGATTTACTCCTCAGACTCTACTGAACAAATGCATTCATCAGTCCTCTTCATGAGTTCAGAGAATCCTGAGATTTAAGGCAATTTTCATGTATTTTATAACCATCTGCAGATCTTAATGCCAGCCATCTTTTGGCAGTGACCTCTGCCTAAAAGGAAAAATGGTTCAAAACTGTTGTGGAAGATGATGGAGTTGAGTTTTCTTCCTTTTAAGGCAAAACTTTTCCCTTTTCTTTCTTAGCACAAGTATGTAACTATTTCAGCCTCACAAAGTCTGCCTTTCAAGAGATGCTTACGAATTAGAGAAAGATAGTACTTGAAATCTGAACCCAATGTTTTTTCTGCCATCCAGGCTACTAAAGCTGTATTAAGATGTCTGTTAAATGGCAAAAGCAAGACCACTTAATTGAAAGCTATTGATGATTTTTGATGATTGATGATTTGCTTTTTGAAGCACTAATATTTTTTTTTGTGATATCCATGTGCAGCGTTGCTTGACTCTAAAGTTTCAGTCTTCCATGGCAGGTGTTTCTGCCAGGCTTTTAGACCTTTCCAAGTCTAGTTGATCTTTGAGAAGGCAGAGCCTGTGCTGTTGGACAAGTGCTAACCAAACCAGCCCTATGTCTTGCTTTGCACTCAAGGAGCATGAGCTCTCATTTCCCAGGATTTAATCCTACTCTAAATCCAATGTTATCCCTACCATAAACTGGGATCTGTCTTAAAAGAGTGATAGCTCAATTCCTTCTGCTTCCTCCAGCCCTCATTTTGTCCCTGTGAGCTTTTCAAGAGTCACCATTAATTTTGTCTTTTCAATTATCCATTCCCAGCTTTAAGCCAGCCTGACCTCCCCTCTGGATTGTTTCAGGGGGTTCTGTACCTGCTTTAGCAGGAGTAGTAACTCCTTTACTGTTTCTTCCATGTGTCTTCATTTTAAATTGTTCACAATCCATAACTAGATTCACCCCTAGAGTTTCTCTTTTCATGACCGGTCACAGCCTAAACTGTATCCATGAGTCTCATACCTGCTTTAGAAGGAGTGACATTACATTTCTTCCTGTTTCTTCAAGCTCTTACTTTAGCCGCGTGAGCACGTCAAAATCTATCACTCAGCTGCATATGCTCTCTTTTTTCAAGCTCTATCCTTAACCTAAATCTCATTTTTCAGCAATTTTGTAGGACTTGAAGTACCTTACAGCCAGTGGCAGCTTGTTTACACCTCTGTCCCGCAGTCCTCACATCACCCTGAAGGCTCTCAGCCTGCAGCATTCATTGCCCTCCTGCTTCTCTACTTTCCCAAAAGCTAACTCTAAATCTAGTTGTAGGGCTAGTTAGTATTTGCCTTAACTGGAGGGACAGCTCATTTAGCCCTCTTTCCTCCAACTCTCATTTTGGGAGCATCTTTGGAACTGAATGTAGTGCTGAATCTTGAAGGGCTGCTAGGGCTGCAGTGAGTGCTATAGGCGGGAGAGGAAGATAACAGTCTGGTTTGCAGGATATGGGAGAGGGTAAAATGAGTGCTGGATTTTTGAAGACCTGCAGGGCTAAAATGAGGCATAAATTGTATGCTTCATTGGCATAGCATCTAACTTTATTAATACATTTTTATTATCCTTTAACCTGATGTCTTGTTTATCTTTAGTGATCTAATGCTTCATAGGCTCTCCTTTCTTGAGCAGCCTTTAACTACAGTTGAAGCCACAACGATTGGGCTGTTATTTGTCTTCCCGTGCAAGAAGCTTCTTCAAAGATCTAGTGCTAATTTTTTTTTCCCCTTCATTCCTGATTATATCCATGAATGCTTCCAATTGGAATTATAAATCATTAGCTTGTGCTTTCACCATAAATGCATCAGATGGAAGAAAGCTATATTTCTTACTCAAGTTGGAACTGGAATTGGAGTTTCATTTTGGAATATTGTTCTCTGGAAGTTGCCCAGCTACAGCAATGAGTCTAGACTAAACATACTCCAAATTCCTATATGAAGATAGCTTTTTCTCATTTATCATTGCTAGCATCAATCATCATCTTAGGTCTTTAGCCATTGCTTTCCCAATCCCTGTTTATTGTATGGTCTGAGACTTATTCCAAGTAATAAACCTAGCCCAGTGATACCAACCTGATTCTCCAGATAGGCAGCCAAGTAATTTTTGTCCAAAATAGAGGGCTAATCCAATAATAACTCTAGGTTTACAGCCCCTCCTATGCTGATCCATAACCTTAGTGCTAATTAGTCCAGCTGCTCCTGTCCTCTTCATAACCTTGAGACAGCTGTGTATAGAGCACTGAATGTAGTTCTTTATCATGTTTTCTAGAACTCAAACCTTTTCCTGGACTATCTAGCCTAGCAGTATATAACTGTTACTTTTTATGCTGTGTTTACTTCCATAAATAAATAATTTGACTTTATAACTAAGCAGTACAATCATAACTAAAATTTTAATTGAAAAGCGTGCAGAAATAATGTATTTACGTAAACAACCTAATATACATCTACACATTTTTACACTTAGAGATAACTCCTTTACAGAAAGCTATCATATGTACTAATAGGACCAAGAAAAAATATTTTTGTGTGTAGCCTATCTGTGTGCAATTACGTTACATTTTCAGAGCATGAGGAAAAAAGCTCCAATCCTCCCCTGGCTCCCCTCCCTTTAGGGCTAGATTTTTTCCAAGAAGCGCCTCTCTCTAGGAGGAGCACAGGGAGTACTTTGTGTGCTGTGCTCTCTTGAAAAATATGTCAACCTGCTATGATCTCTACATGGCAGCTGATCTCTACGAAAATCTGGCTTTCATCCAAGTGAACCAGCATATGTGTATGTAGTACAGCCTTCCTCAGTGGACACATGATGAGCGTATTAAAAAAAGCTGTATACATACTGTGATTTTTCATATAGATTGAATACAGCATACTTTCACTGATGCATTCAAAAATACTTCTCAAGAAGGGATGTTTCTAGGCAGCTGCTCAAGTACATTTCTTCAACCATTTGAGTGGTAGAATTTTTAAAATATTTAACTCTTTTGATGACAGAGTGTATTAATAAAATCTATTCCATGTTGCAAAACCTAAGATTGCTAATTTTGCAAAGGGCAAAATGAAGTGCAATATCCTAGCTGTAAATAGTAGAATTTAGCTGGGAAGGTTAATGTTCTCAGAGTAGATTGGGAGCAGAAAACCTAGGTTAGAATTAATCTATAAACACAGTTTGTTAATACAACTTCTGTAACAGGAAGTCAGTTTTCCGGTCTTGAATTTTCAGACTGAATGAGATCTTAGCATGCTTTAATGACCTGCTGTTAGATTAGATTTGTTTTATGAAGAGATTTCAGTAAATGCTCTTTATGAAGCTGGCATACACTAGGCTAACTGCATACACATGGGTAGTGTGGAGTCTTAACTCTTTTCTAAAAGGGATGATAAGAAGTGTAAGAGAAGACTTTAGGCAATACCTAAATTTCCTGGAGTGCTACAGATGTAGCAGAGTGCTACAGCATTCTGCTGCCTTAAAAAGCTGGTGGCTGAAGACAATGATGTTCAGTCATGTTAAGCTAAGGAGTTGGATCCAGCAGCTCTGAATCCCTGGAAGACTTTCTGCTATAGGGTTCCTGTGCTATTCTGGGATAAATTACAGGTAACATAGCAAATACAGTTTACTACAGGTAAAGAAGATCATTTACTTCCCTTGGATTGAGATTGACATGCGATTGCAAATATATCTCACCTGTTTATTGATAAATAATAAAGGGCACAGACCTAAAGAGCTTTGATTAGAGTCAAGAAAAACCCCTCACTCTTAGCCAAATTATACAACAGCTTTTTGATGTATAGCTTTATGGCATATTTGTGGTTTTGAATCTGTTACTGTGCTTTCAGTTTGAAGACTTTTGAACACAGACAGATGCTTTGTTGCTTGCCAGTAGGAAAGAGAAGAGCCTTTTGTAAAAGCAGCAGTTTTAGTGAGAATTCCATAGCTAAGGTTTGTACTAGTCTGACCTTTCTTTAAAATGTACGCAGCAGTCTTTTTTTTTTTATTTTTTATGAAATGAAAAGGATTGATAACCTTGCTTAGCTTGGCTCTATGCTATGTGATTTACCTTAATAAAACATCTTTTTGCCTTGGGCTTTCAGCTGACTGCTGTAAGACTTGTACCCCAAAATGTGTTTGTCAGTATGTATCACATCTCTTCTTATCCGGCTTGGTCTATCTGCCTATTTGTGTAACCTTCTGTGTCATCAAATGCCTATCAGCCCAAGAATTCTGTGAAGTGCCCTGTCACAGAGATATCAGTGCAAGAATCCTGTGTTTCTTGGCTTGTTTCTGTGATAATGCTGTACACCTGTGTCAGGTCGTTACCATACAGCTGTGAGTGCTAAGGTCCCTGTAATTAGAGGAGGCTGTGCTTCCAAGGCAAATCAAGAGTGAACACAGGACTGTGAGTACTCCACATTTGATTTCTGATTTCTTTATATTCTTTTCTGTTTGTGTAATGAGAGAGCTCACAGTAGCAGGGAGGTGCTATATGAATGAGCTATATAAATTTCTCAGGGAGCCTTGAGGATAGGGAAATAAAAAAGTGGAAACTTAAGCATTTTTTCCTCTAAAAATAAATTTCTGTGAATAGTGACTCTGTTTGCCTGTCCTGTACAAAGTGAAAGACTACCTTTTATGCAAACAAATGGAAAGGAGACAATTACTAAGCAAATAAGAGTGTAATGCATGCTTGACTGGTCCAGAGGTAGAATAGGATACAGTGGTGTGCGTGGGTCAACCAAAGAGTGTAAAAATGTAGAATTCAATTAGGTGGTAAGTAAAAGAACTTGAGTGACAATTCTGCTCTTGAGCTCGTAGTGGATCAAAGCTCTGTTCGATGGTAGAGACACCGTAAGCATTTGCTAGGCCATTTCAATGTGTTTTTTTTTTTCCTGTTATTTTCTCTAGTGCATGTTTTGTCAGCTGCAGGATCAAGGGGAACAGAATACCTAGATATCTTTTTCAGTAAGATAGCTTTACAAGTGAGTGAGTGTGTGTATGTGTGTTCAGTTTTTCTGTGGTGTTGGTTTTTGTCATTTGTTTGTTTTTTAAATTCTTTTCTTTATTCTGTTTTCTCTTATTACCAGTTGTGCTTGATATCTGGTCTCTTAGTCTTCTTTGAAGATTAAGCAAAACAGGTATTGAATGTGCTTGGGTTTTTTGCATTTCTTATTTGCCTTACTGGAGAAGTTCTAGAAGTTTCTAGGTTTTGTTTTTCTGGGTTTTTTTATTACTGTTTGTATCTTTTTACTAATCCACTTTGCACTGCAACCCCTGATTCTGGCGTTATATGCTGATGGTTTTTTTCTGTGCTTGTCAGCACTGTGCTTCATTTAATGAATCTGTGAGTTTGACCTATATGTCTTTTTGCTGTTCAGCTTCTCTCACTTTTTACTTTGCTCAGAATCATGGGCTCTGTCTCTCATGATCTCATTCAAAAAACTTTCACACATTTATATTCTTAAATGCTTTATTAATTAGGTCCAGAATAACCGTCTCTTCCACCTTTTTATGCTGTCTCCTGAAGCTGTGCTGTCTTCTTAGCACATTGCATGATTTTTTTGCTTAGTCTGTACCCAGATACAAGTTTAGAATGCTGGGACTTGTCATTGACAGTTGTGAATCTCTTAAAACCATTTTCACAGTCCTACCACACAAGTAGTACAGGACTCTAAAGCTAATCTTGGAAACACCACAAAGAACATGTTTATCTAGTACACAATTACAAGGTAAAACTGGTATCTAGGGCTTTCATTTATTTTGATGATCTCCTGATTTCTTTGGATTACTGTCAGCTGAGATAGATTAGGAAAGGCTGAAATTAGTCCTAACTTACCCCAGGCTTGCTATCTGCATGCTGTTTGCTCACAGTAGCACACCAGAGTCCTGCAGCTCACCATCTCCATATTACTATAGTATTCTGCCTGAAACTTGTATGTGGAAGAAAGCAGAAAAAATTAGGATAAGGGCCAGAAGGAAGTCAAAATGTGTGCAGATGCCTGGGAATGGAAGGTAAGCAGTTTCTCCAAGAAAATGCTAGTTCAGTTTTTACCTAGTATGTTGTAAATGTGTGAGTGATAATAGCAAAGTGGAGGATGGCAGAGATTCTCTTTAACTGTGTGCTTTGCCAAAACAAATCTGCTTTTTGTAGATTAAGAGAGCATTGAAAATACGATTATATGTACTGTAGGCTCCAGTAGATTTCCTGAGCTTGGCTGAGGAAGAAAGCAGAATCCTCCTGAGATTCTGGAAGACTGAAGTAGAGAATTGCTGATACAACATAATTATTTGCTTCAAATAATTGCTGATGGACTGTGAAAGGGTGGATTTTGGATCACAAGAAGTTTTGCCCCATGTGTGCTAAAGTTAAATTAGTGCCCTGCTCGTTCATTACTTGTAGCATACTATCTGTGCATCCATGTTGGAGCAGCCTTTCTTGCCTATACTTTCCCTTCTTTAAAATAAAGATTGGTGATATCTATTACAGTGAATGATCTGTTAAAAGGAAGCTTGTGGACTGACACCAGTAGTGAAACTGCATTGGTAAACAAGCTACCTAAGCTGTTATGCCTCAGAGTGACTTCAGTTTTAATTGTCTCCGTAGCATTGAGCTACTTTCTTTTGGTTTTTATGGCTTTACTTGCTATGATATGACTTTGATACACTTGTTAGGAGTAGCATATGCGGGTCACTTGTCTCCTTGGAAACTAGAAGATAAAATTACTCTAGTTGTATCTCTTGTCTGTATTTCAGTATAAATATCTTTTTTTCCCTCAAAGGATAGTTACCTAGACACTGAGGCATTAACCATTTTGTAATGATTTTCTGTCTTCTGCTAAGGCAAAGGGGTCTTACAGTGGAAGAACAATAACAGCCCTCTTAATTGACCAGCTCAGATACGCTATTTGCCTCAAGTGTCTTGCATTCTAATTAGAAATCAAAGCATTACAAGATTTTCCCTTTGCCTCGTATTTCTAACAGTTTGTGGAGTTTCTCTGCCTTTTGTCCAGCCTTCTCTTCAAGGTTGTTTCTATGCAAATATTTTAAATGAAAGCCTTGTAGAATATGTTCTTTCTATAAAACTTAGATTGCTAATGGTAAAGAGTTCATTTATAATATATGTCACCGAGGTAGTTGTTATTCCCATGGAGATACTAATGCTGCATTGCAAGGAGAATGAACATGGGAAGGTGCTAAGAGGCTGGTAACTGTAGGTCAGAAACACTTTAGCGGATGTAAAAGAAGAGCTATGTTCTCTTTAAAAGATAGATAGGGTATGACAGGTGATTTTTGCTAATGGCGTTGCGGTAACAAGTGGCAACTAGACAGATGCAGTCTTGGGAGGTTTTTTTTGTCTCCAAGTGTCTTTATTTGCTAGAATATTTCTTGTACATTGTAGTGTTTAACCAGGGAAAAATGACCACCTGTGGTGAGCCTACTTGGGTTTGATCTGTAACACAACAACTGACCTTATGACTTGATTTTAGGCGTTAGAAAGATGATAGTGTAATGAGAATGTTCTCCAGTATGATATGTATGTATATATAAAGTGTAACATGCCTACTTTAAGATAATAAAATTATTCCTGCAATGCAGAAAAAATTCATTATTTCATCCTTTGGGCTACCTTTGATTCCTCTCCAGATGCCACCTGTGATATGTTACATAGGTAACAGCAAAGACCTAAGCTTCTTAACTCTTTATGTCCTTTATACCATGCTTTGTTTTAGAGAGAAACCACAAGGTTTGCTTCAGTGGAATAGAACAAATAAATTTTCAAGACTGAACAGAGCAAAGTATTGTTATGAATTTTGACTTTTGAAAATTCCAGGTGAACAAAAATCTACTATCATTCTATGTTGACCAGAGGAATTGCATGCTGAGATGGTTGGAGAGTCCTCTGGTAGAACAAACTAGTGCCTAATGTGTAACTCTCTGTGGTGGGGGAGGTATTTTGTTTTTCCTTTAAAATTTTTCTATAGAAATAGCTAATTTCATTGTTAGGAGTGCACTGTACCATTCTATAGTGGTTGTGTTTATGCTGTCCACGTGCCTCTAGAGCTGACTTCACATGCTGCATTTTATTGTGGGCTCAGGCTGTCCAACTGGCAGATAATTTCTTTAATACTGTTAACAATTTTGTAATTAGTATAGCAAATTCATTAAATCCACACTGTCTCTTGTGGAAAACATAGTCTCCAAGGCTGCTATATTCTGTGAAATTTCTGAGCTACTTAAAAATGAAGAAGAATTGCCCTCCTGGTAAAATGTGCGTTTCTTTTCCGCTCCTTGTTGTGTGCCCTAGTTTTTATTGGGCTCTTGGAGGCTGTTGGTGATGATGGAGTTGGAGCACACTGCTTCCTACAATGTTCTGACTCTCTTTCCCAAGTTTTCATGGTAAGCAGACTTTTCTCCTATCGCCATGCCAACCAGATGCAGTTTGTTATCAAAGATCTTGTGATTCTGTCCACTGAAAAATGGTTTTGGAAGTTTAGATTTTGCATTGTTGGGTTCTACTTTGAGCAGGGTGCTGTAGGTTTGACAGAAACCTGCTAGAAATGGTTTGACTGAAAATAGTCTGCAGATCTAAAAGTGCAGTTGGGTGTTTGGGGGAGTTGTGTGGCAGATGTTATGTGGCAAGATGGTAGTGGCATTGGAATGGTTTGCACGTGTATTTTTCCTGTGACTTACTTTCCAGCTCAGGGCCTGACTTTTGGGTACTTTTGTGTTCGTATGTCCTGATAAACAATGTCTGAAGCCTGGCTTTCAGTGCTAGGCTGATATTCCTGATGGGAAGCTTATTGCAATCTGAAACAAAAATATGAAGTAAACTACTTGGTGTCAATGCAAAGCTTGCTAAAGGGTTTGTAGGTCTTCAAATTAAGTTATCCATGGGGAAACAGACAACAGTATCTATTAACGTATCATGTTCTGCAGTATTTTCCTGTGGTTAATCAATAGTAACTTTGAAAGTGACAGGAATGTGCATGATGACTAAATTGTGCAAAGTGGTGGTCTTCTATAATTTATATGAAAAGTTACTACTCTTCCCTGACTGATAATACAATGAGGAATAATAAATTGTGTAGCACTAAATGTAGAAAAATACATGCCTAAAATACTTCTAAATTTTTATTCTTTTAGCCTCATACTACTAGGAGGTCTTTTAGGGGGCTCTGACATTAAAGCTTAGCTGTTTGCAGTGTTCGTTATTGTTTTACTGCATTTTGTACTAGATATCATAAAAGTTTGTCTGGGAATCTTGGAATATTTTTAATTCAAACAAGACTGGTGGAAACACAACCACAGGGGAAATTTAGATATAAGACAGCAGTCCTGGTAATAGTGTCAGTGTTTAGCTTAACTTCTTCAGCAAAAAAAAAAAAAGGAGCCTTAAGAGTGTCTAAGGGAGTTTGGAGGTACTGAATGTTTTGGAGCAATTTAACAAATTTAACCATTCTAGTACGACGAAGAACCTTCTCAAGAAGGTAAATTAATCCTGCATTATGAATGATTGCAGAAAATATCTATAAACATTACTCATTGTCTATGTTGTACTTCCCGTTCATTTAAAGTTTTTCTAACTATATGCTACCAGCTTGTAATGCTCACCAAAGCAAAAAACAGTTTAATGGGAAAAGCAGTTAATCTCTGTTCAAGGGCTAACACATCTTAATGCTTATAATAGAAATTATGAACTTAATATTGCTTCACACCCTAATTGTAAAAAATGTCTTCCTCATATCTAGTCTGAATCTACCCTCCTTTAGTTTAAAATCATTGTGCCTTGTCCTGTTGCAACAGAACTGGTGCTGTTTAACATCTTTGGCAACGTGGACAATAGGACTGAGTGAACCCTCGGCAAGTTTGCCAACACCGCCAAGCTGTGTGGTGGGCTTGACATGCTGGAATAAAGGGATGCCATCCAGAGGGACATGGACAGGCTTGAGAGGTGGGTCTGGGCGAACCTTATGAAGTTCAAGGCCAAGTGCAAAGTCCTGCACAAGACAGATTGGGGCAATCCCAAGAGCAAATATAGGCTTAGCGGAGAATGGATTGAGTGCATTCCTGAGGAGAATTTAGAAGTGTTGCTGGATGAGAAGCTCAACATGAGCTGTCAGTTTGTGCTTGCAGCCCAGAAAGCCAACTGCATCCTGGGCTACGTTCAAAGAAGCATGGCCAGCAGGCCAAGGGAAGGGATTCTGCCCCTCTGCTCTCATCAGACCCTGCCTGGAGTACTCAGTCCAGCTCTGGAGCCCCCAACATAAGAAGGATGTGGACTTGTCAGAGCCAGTCTGGAGGAGGGTCATGATGAGAGGGCTGGAACGCTTTTCCTATGAGGACTGGCTGAGAGAGTTGGGGTTGTTCGGCTTGGAGAAGAGAAGGCTCCAGAGAGACCTTATAACAGCCTTCCAGTACATAAAGGGGGTCTACAGGAAAGATGGGGAGGGACTATATCAGGGAAGTGTAGCAATAGGATGAGAGGTAATGGTTTTAAACTGAAAGATGGTAGATTTAGATTAAGTATTAGGAAGAAATTCTTTACTGTGAGGATGGTGAAGACACTGGCACAGGTTGCCCAGAGAAGCTGTGGATTCCCCATCCATCAAAGTATTCAAGGCCAGGCTGGATGGGGCTTTGAGCTGCCTGGTATAGTGGGAGGTGTCCCTGCCCATGGCAGGCGTTTGGAACTCAATGATCTTTAAGGTCTCTTCCAACTCTAACCATTCTATCATTCTTTGATAAGTTTGTATAATGCAGCTCTAACTTTACTTAAAGTAATTATTTGAAGTTAGAATTTTATTACTTATGATAGATCTTGGCTTCATGGAGGGTCTCTGCAGCTAGATGTATTTTAATGAATATGTTTTTCTTTGGTGTGCATAGTTACATTAGTAACTAAGCGAAGCTTGGCTTAAAATATTTTTATTCCACCCAGAGCGAACTGGGATAGGAAGCTGGAAAACAAAAGCAAATGCTTAGTTTTCTTAAGAATTTATAAACTTTTAAACCATTTACTGCATAATAATGTGAATTATTTAGATGAGTCAAGCTTATATGAAGCTACTTATCAGCAAGGTGGCATTTTCAATATGAAATTTCTGGTTTTTAATTGGGATGCTTTGGATGTTTTATTAGATTAGACTAACACTTAGGTTTTGAGAGCTTTTGCAAATACTATCTCAAAAAAGCTTTTCCAGGAGACTGCAAGTAAGCTTGCTTTCCAAAACCCTCGAGGTGAATACAGTTGAAGTTAATTAAAATGTAAAATTTGATGCAGAGCTTCCCGTGTTTCCTGTGTAATAGATATAAATGTGTAGGAAAGGCAGATTGAGAAGACCTTGTTCTGTGGAAAGGTTTTTACTCTCTATAAAACTTGTGACTTTGATAAACTATTTATGGATTAAAGGGCTCCTGAGTATATGGGTATTTTTCATCTGGTCCTAAGGCATATGTATGAAGTTTTAATAGTGTCTGAAAGAGATACATTTGCATTATTTCAACTATCACCTGTTATTTAGTTTGCATCACTAGGAGCTATACTGTCTGTTAAATTTTAAGATGAGCAGTTCTGAAACTTTTTTTTTAAACAATGTGTTTATATAAATAATAAATCGTTAGGTGATTGGGAAAGCAGAACTTTATTGGGGTGATTTTTCAAAGAAAGCAACAAATTTCATAATTCTTGCAGTTTGTTTGTTGTTGCTGCTCTAGCGTCAGGAGAAGATAATTTACCAACTGTTATATATCCTATTGACATGTCCTGGTTTTACAAAAACTGTAGTAGTAATTTGTCTTAGTGCAGTGCACTAAGACTAAAAAAGAAAGCTGACCTTTTGCAATTTCTTATAAGCATTAGATTGACCTTGGTTGTTGGTTTAAAAAGAGAAGCAAGGATGATATGTTTGCTGCATAAGGATATTGAGGCTGTTTGCTTGAATCAGTTTTTTGGGCAATAGCTACAGTGTTAGATGAAGTTGCAATGTAAGAAGCGTTGGAAGTGCTGATTCAACTTGTATCAGTATTTTTCCAGGGAAGAGATATAACAGATGTGTTCAAGAGGACGTTGGGAAACAGAAGGTGTGTTAACATATCATCTAGCTTCCTCTTTTGCCTTGCCAGATTGAAATAAACATGGTAACAATTGCTATTATTTTTGCCATATAACTTCAGTCTCCTGAAGGAAGTAAGCTTGTGACTTCCTATAATTTATCGTGACTAGTCAGAAATTATTAGATAAGAAATGTTATTGGGATTTTACTTAGACCAAATCTAAGTAGTGTGTTCCTGGAATGTCCAGAAGGCATCTAGTAGTGTGCTGGTATGCATATAAACCAATATCTTATAAACACAGATATGGAAAGGAATCAAATATTCAAGCCTTTGCTGGTGTGTCAGGGAAAAGATCATAAAGGCTTTGATAATTTCCTGTAATTATTTTCTTGGATGAGTAAAAAAAGACCTTCATTACTGTAAGGGATGCTGTATATCAAAACGAAACCTTCCTATGCATGCAGTTGGATGCAATATGCAGTAAATTGGTAGTAAGAGCTGAGAGTCATCAGATTAAAGTGCTGCTCTCCATTACAAGGAAATTACTCGCTTTTTTCTTTAAGGCAATTTCTGAGCCAAACAGAAATGGCTGCTCTCAGACATTCAGAAAGCAGGGTTTAAGAAATAGCATATGATAGCTATGCTGGCTTCAAAGGACAGGAAGTCCTTGCAAAAATTTCTCCTTACCTAATTCCCTTTGGAGCTATTGGCAGCAGCTGTGTGGGACACAAGTTGTGAAACTCCACTGGGAGATAAGTACTCAGATGCTAGAGTTTTTGCTAACTGAGTTTTCTATTTCTTTATGTTGCTGTCAGTTCTATCCTTTGCAATCAGTACTGCAACATACTGAACCACAGAATGAGTAGAAAGGCGAAGGTCCTTAACATTTAGCTTTCAAGTGTATCAATTTTTTTGAATAAAGCAGTGCAGTGCTGGACACTACTGTTATGTTTTTTAAAAGAATATGTAATTTGAGTGCATTTTGAAGAAATTGTATTGTTATTAGAATTAAAGAAGAGCAGAACTTTTGGGCCCTAGCTACAAACTTTCTATCTCTATATAAAATAATTTATTAATGGCTGGATGAGCCTTTTGACTTCGTTGCAAGTTGTCTTGCTTTTCCCCTCCAAGAGGTCTGAGAGGAGGTTGTTCTTCCCGGACACAAACTCTTCTTTCATCTTTGTCCTCTAGAGCTTCTATGTTGAGAGTGTCTTTTCTGTGAGATAAAATGCGTAACTTCCAATGTGCTTCAAAATTAATTCTGCGTGCTTAGCCATGTTTTCTCCCATTCCTCACCACCTCACCTCCTCAGCAAATCCAGTCATGTAGCCCCCGCTCTCCATGTTTGCACTCAGAGTCAAGCAATTCCTGAGTGGGAACAGTCCATAGGTTATATTTCTCAAAATGCACATCTTAGAGTGTGTTGTATTGAAAAGTGATCTCTGCAAGCTTTTTTTTTGTTCAAGTGTAGTAGTGAGATCCAGCACAAGTCAGAGTCACGACACTGAAGAGATGATGCTACCAGTAATTGAACTGGAGGCTTTAAATTGGAGAATAAGTAGCACAAATAATCTGTTTCTGATTTTGTGATTAAGGCCATCTGGGGGAGGAGTAAAGTTTTGTTAAACTGTGGGAGAATAGTGCTGCTCAACAGGTATCAACTGTGCCCAGAGCACAGTTGACAAAGATTGCTCTCCCCTTGCACCTGCATGGGAGCTGGTTTGACTAGAACCAGTGCTGTTTATCTTCTGTACAAGGCTATAATAAAATTGAACTATATAGATGTGCAGAGTTAATGTGGATCATAACCAAGCCTGTCAGAGTTCAAGGAGTATCTGGGTGATGCTCCTAGTTATATGGTTTAGTTTTAGGTAGTCCTGCAAGGAGCAGCGAGTTGGACTTGATGATCTTTTTGGGTCCCTTTCAACTTGAAATATTCTGTGATTCTATATTAACTTCTGTTTGTAATCTTTTTTTTCTCTTTGGCAATACTGCTTTTACTGGGGCTTTGATAGAAGTTCCTGGGTGATGCTGTTACAACAAAGGTTTGGAGCTTTTGAGGCTGTTTTGGTTTTCCTTTAGAGTAGTTAATTAAATTGTGAGATTTACTGTTGCAGGATGCAATAGAGAGAAAACCTAAGTTCAGAAAAGAATCTGATATACTTATGGAGAAAAATCCAACAGAGCCAGAGCGTCTAGTAGCCTGGTCATCTGAGGTTCAAGAGGCTTCTAAACAGCAGATTTCCAGAAGTAAGCAGGATACACAAGAAGACCTACCTTGTTTCTTGTACTTTTTTTTTCTTTTTTTTCCCTTAGAGATGCTCTTGGTCTTTGTCAGAGTAGCTGGTGAAAATAGCTATACCTCTGTGCTGAGGCATTTCTCTGTTACTATGTCCAGTCTCAGCTGGGCTTCCAGGGTAGGTCTGAATGTCCTCTTTTCGGGAGCAAATCTGAGACCTGAATTTGGATTTGGATGTGGAAGATATGACCAGAAAAGGATGGGGGAAGAGGGGGTGGGAAATAATGGACATCAGCATCCTTTGTGCCACGCCTTCCAAAGCTGTCCTCTCTAGATGAAGCCATCTATCTGGCAGGCTCCAGACATTCAGCATCCTGCCATCTGCCACAACTGGTAAAGTTAGAACAGTTTGTCCGTTGATATGTCTTATTTTGAAACATACTGATGTGTTTATGAGATGATTTGAATAAAATGAGATCCGTGTACAAAACTTGGTAGCTCTGAGCCAGATGCTTTTCAAAATTATTTACATAATATTTGCTGAATAATTTTGGCAAGGGAAATTCTATATGACCCACTTGTAAATAACTCATGACAGTACTTCTTATTAAAAATTTGAACTATCTGGCTTAGAAGTAAAATCATGTGTTGTTCCTCCTTGATAGGCTAATGCATAACTTTTAACAATTGCAAACATGAAGTAGTGTTGCTTGACTGCTACCATTTTAAGACTGTTGCTTGTAAGTATGCACAGCGTTTCTGTATTGTCGACAGTTAATTCATTATTCTGCACCCCCTGCCTTCAAAAATGCAGTAATACTAATGTTAATTATTCATCTTATGAAAGAAAGCTCAAATAGCTATGGAAACACTTCTTGCAATGTGTACTGCCTTTGTAATTTTACTATCACCCTGAATATAAATACCTATATTATTTCCAAGCAAATATAATTAGACGTATGTAATGGAGTCTTATTAAGAAAAAAAACCTTGCTGCTTTTCATTTTCTATTCTACACTGTCAGTTTCTTTCTCACCCTACGCTTCTGGAACTATTTTCTCTTCCTGTGCTGCATGTGCAAGGAAGATGTAGGAAATCTTTGCCTTTGAGGCTGACTTGCACAGGAACCTTCATGTCTGTCATTAGAGTTCAGTGATGACTACCCACTGGACTATCAAAACCCATTAAAACATGCTTCCATGTGAGCAATGCCGTGTCATCTGGCTAGGAAAACTTTAGTAATCCATATTTTCTGTACACCTTTCCTTGTCTTGTCTGCAGCCTGCTTTTAGCACTGGCGTTGGTGAAGACACTGGGCCTGTGTTTCTCTAAAATGCCAGTTAGCTGGGGAAAAAAAAGTTAGTATGGTCAGAAAATAATAAGTGGCATAAAAAAATAAATTGTGTTCTAAGCTGCTTCTGTTTTAAGGCAGTAAAATATCCTCTGAGGCATGTGTGAATTCCTACTTAGATTGGATAACTATTTTGAAAACTATAATTGTATTTCAAACCACTTTGAATCAGCGATGCTAGTAAGAACATAAAAGCTGCTACCAACATTAACACAGACAGGAATTTCAACAGGGGAGATGAGAGAATAATGCACAGAGCATCATGTTCCAGTTCCTGATTCTGGTTCTCTCAAAGGCATCTGTTAAATGCTGGATAGAGAAATGACTGCTTCGGAAATACTCTTTTATTTGTTTTTAAGGCACTATCATCCTAAATTTCCTGGACACATGTTCTGTTTGTCCTGATGGCAGAATTTCAGAGAATGATTGACTGAATCTGTTACTAAAGACTATGCCCAAGGGGAAAATGCTGCTCAGTCTTTTGTCTGTTGGATTTTTATTCACTTCCTTCTCTATATTTTTATTAATATTAATTGCTAATATTAATTACAACCTGTAGCTTTCAGGTTGTAATGCATTCTTGAAGATTTAGCAACAATTTGTGTGTTTGTAATGTCGTAAATGTAAAACTGTAGGATCCTAATATATGTCCTAGGTTTTTTTGTGTGTGACTGTATCCTGGGCTGTATTCAGAGTGAATCCAGCACTCTTTCTGCCCTTCCCCCCTGTTCAGGGCTTGTAAGATGTGTACTGGACGCAATTTTGGGCTGAGAGGGGGCTGGAACACAGGCACACAAGGGAAGGTGGAGGGCAGCCGCTGTGCCCAAGGGGCAGCACAAGGGAGCTATCCCCAGGAAGGGGGCCCTCAGCCCACTTGACCCACCTCCTTCTCCCACATGAGGCCATCTTTCAGACCACAGGCCTTCTGACTCCCAAAACAGCCAGATACCGCTTCCACCAGGCTGCTGTGCTGGGATGGTAGGAGTTTTCCTTCTGAGATCCCTGGGACCTGAAGGTGGGGTTTCTTCAGGCTAAGGAAGAGAAGAGGTTGCCCTATGGGTGGTTGAAGATGAAGTCAGACCCTCTGTGATTGTGCATGAAGAACAGCAACACATCAAGCAAAGAAGTTAGACAGACAAAGCTTTTCCTTTGGGGAGGCAGAAGACTGCAGTTCTGACAGGAGGAAGTGCTAGCCTTCAGCATTAAGGTCCCTTCTAGCTGCTTCACGAGGAGTTCTTTTCAATAACTGGGCAATAAACAATTTAAAAATCCCCAAAACAATAAATGAAGAAAATAATAGTAAAAATGCTTTCTTCCTACCTTATTTGACTGCATCTGGACTCCTCTGTCCCCTTCTGGTTTTCCCAGTCCGGGAAAGGCACTGACGTGTGGGGTGTGGGCCCAGCCTTCGAGACGGTGAGGCGCCAGGGCTCACAGGGGAAAATGGCGGGAACTGCCTCTGGTCATGAGGGGGGTGAGTACTGCTCAATGGCACTGCGTCCCGATGGAGATTGGTGACAAGTGGTGTCCCTTGGGGGTCTGTATTGTGACCAATACTGTTTAATATCTTCATCAGTGACCTAGCCAGTGGAATTGAGTGCAGCCTCAGCAAATTTGCAGTGGTGTGGCTGACACACCTGAGGGATGGGGTGCCATTCAGAGGGACCTGGACAACCTTGAGGAGTGGGCCCATGTTCCGATGGAGATTGGTGACAAGTGGTGTCCCTTGGGGGTCTGTATTGTGACCAATACTGTTTAATATCTTCATCAGTGACCTAGCCAGTGGAATTGAGTGCAGCCTCAGCAAATTTGCAGTGGTGTGGCTGACACACCTGAGGGATGGGGTGCCATTCAGAGGGACCTGGACAACCTTGAGGAGTGGGCCCATGTTAACCTCATGAGGTTCAACAAGGTCAAGTGCAAGGTCCTGTACCTGGTTTGGTGAAACACCAATACTGTTTAATATCTTCATCAGTGACCTAGCCAGTGGAATTGAGTGCAGCCTCAGCAAATTTGCAGTGGTGTGGCTGACACACCTGAGGGATGGGGTGCCATTCAGAGGGACCTGGACAACCTTGAGGAGTGGGCCCATGTTAACCTCATGAGGTTCAACAAGGTCAAGTGCAAGGTCCTGTACCTGGTTTGGTGAAACCCCTGGTATCAATACAGGTTGAGGGATGAAGGGATTGAGAGCGGCCATGCCGAGAAGGACTTGGGGGTACTTAATGGACAAAAAGCAGGACATGAGCTGGCAATGTGCGCTCACAGCCCAGAAGGCCAACTGTATTCTGGGCTGCATCAAAAGAAGCATGGCCAGCAGTTTGAGGGAGGTAACTCTGCTCTTCTGTTACACTCTGATGAGACTCCACCTGGAGTACTGTGTCCAGCTCTGGAGTCCTCAGTACAGGAAAGACATGGACTTGTTGGAGTGAGTCCAGAGGAAGGCCACAAAAATGATCAGGGGGATGGAACACCTCTCCTATGAGGATAGGCTGAGAGAGCTGGGGTTGTAGAGCCTGGAAAAGAGAAGGCTCCAGGGAGACCTTGTTGCAGCCTTTCAGTACTTAGAAGAGGCTTATAAGAAAGAGGAGACAAACTTTTTAGCAGGGCTTGTTGTGGGTTGCCCAGAGAGCTGGTAGATGCGCCATCCCTGGAAACGTTCAAGGTCAGGTTGGATGGGGCTCTGAGCAACCTGATCTAGTTGAAGATGTCCCTGCTTATTGCAGGGGGGTTGGACTAGTTGACATTTAAAGGTTCTTTCCAACCCGAACCATTCTATGATAAATGATGGTTCTATGAGTCTACGATTGTAGAAACTGGCCTGAAAGATTTTAGCTCTAAAACTTAAATACGACCCAAAAATCTGCTGACAAGAGTGGTTGGGATTTGTTGTCATTCCTTCTTGGATGGCATGAAGCATGAAAGCTGAGAGTGGTTTGCAGCTGAGTATTATCCTGAACTTGGGGCATCTTGGGATACTTCAAGTCATAAGAGAATAGTCAGGAGCATGCAAAGTGTGCACTGTAGTCTGGTAAACTCAACACCTTTGGGACTCAGTCAGCTGAGGTGGGGCAGACAAGGCCTCGTGGCTGGTCCAAATAATTTGGAAGAAATTACTACTCCATTGCAAATCTCTCCTTTGTGTTTTGGGTTTTTTACCCTTCTTTTCTATTTACCAAATTCACTGAGGTCACTGCTTTTAAAGCAGATTTGTCTTAGTATAATGAATTAGTACTACATTTGCTTGTTGGTATGTTTAAAGGAGTCTGATTTATAGTAACCGAAGGATCATCTGATTCTAAACCTGGATAGCTTAAAAATAGATGTGGATGACTGATTCTATTGTAGCATTATAATGTCCAAACATATTAGCTCAAGAAAGGACAAATAACCTAAAATGTTGACTGTGTCTTGTAAAACTGTCTTGGTGATGATGTCTTTTTCAGTGCAAGCTTACTTCAGCTTAATGTTCTGTGCTCTAGAAAGCAAAGATGTTCAAGATGACAAACTTATTTAATAGCAGGTATTGTTGTGTTAGCTCTGCCTAGGAAGAGTCAAACATGGCAAAAATGTTCACCAGCAGTCCTGCAAAATTTGTTTTGCAAACTAGATGTACAGTCAACATCTAAAGTCTCCCAGAAAGATTATCCACAATAAAAATTATCTCACTAGATTGCAAACACCTTTTGCTGGAACATAGGCCTTAGGATTTTGAAGATGGTCCATTGTATCTTCATAGATGGCTTAAAAAGGCAACCAAAAGAAATCAGAATAAAACTGAAATACTGTATAAAAGTTTCATGAAGCAAAATGAGGATATAAAGGAGAGTTTTGAAATATGGTAATTCTTCTAAACCTTCATTTAAGTGCTTGCTAGCTGCTTTGAAAATTCTGGAGTTAGCAAAGGAGACATAGCCATTAAGCTAAGAACAAAGCTGTGTTATTTCTATTCATGTTCCTATAAATAGCATGCCCACACTACAGTACACTAAAAGGTTTAGGACTTAAATGAGCCACAAAATGTTAGTAAATTTACCTTGAGTTGTACTTTTTAAAGACTCCTTTATAGTATTAATTATGCAGATACAATAGTAATGGTTTGTAAGGCAATATATGGTTGCTAATTACTTATTAAAAATCTCATTTTGGGGAAAATACTGTCTAATATGAGCCAGGACTTTTAGAACATAAATAGTAATTTCTTACTTTTTTTTTAAAAAAAACTCAAGACTTTGTCTACTAAATGCATTATATCTGTAGAAGCTCAAAAATAAGTTAAAAGGCTGTTGAAAAACTACCCAATTAATGAGAGATAAATAAAAACAATGTTTTGGAAAATGGGCCATGTTTGTTGGTGAGAGAAGTGACTGAGGAGAGACTGGAAGTAAGCTTGTCTTAAAATTTCCTGCACATAGCATCTGCTTAAGCACAAAAATTTTCCTTTGCTGAATTTTGCAAGAATTTCTTCAGCTACCCTAGCTCCTGCTCTTAATAGCCAGCAGTGTTATGTTACCAGAGCTTGCAACCGTTACATTAATATCCTGTGACACTATGTGTATTTAAAAGATGGAGTACATTGTTAACTGGAAATGTTGCTTAGCAGTTTCTCTCAAAGGACAGATTTTTGCTTCAAGTTATTGTACAGTTGTAAGAAAGTTAACTGAAAGTTAAGAACTAGCAAGGAGAGTAAATTTTCTACCTACACTCTAGTGGCTTTCATGCTTTTTAAATTATTTATACCCCATGAATATTCCAATGCAAGTAAAGCCTGCTTATGAGGATACGGATGGGAAAGATGGATGTTAGAAGTAAGAAGATTTTATACACCGTTTCCTGATTATAATTATTCAGAGGACAATGTTTTTTTTATAGAAGAGGTCTTAATGAAGACTTTAAAGCTAAGCCAAATAAGCAAAAATTATGATGGAGGTAATAATCAGGTGGCAAGCATATCCTGTCATCTTCCTTTTTCTGTAAAAAATAATATAAAGAAGTTTGAAAATGTGGTCAGGATGTCTGGCCCGACCTTTTTCAACAGTACCGTTGACAAAGTGTCTATCAAGAGTGTTTGTTTACTGTGGAAATAATTTGCAAAAACAAATCATCAAAAAACCCCACGATAATGTTTTTGCTGGATATGCTACAAGTTCACTCTAGCTGCCTTTGTATTGAACTCGGGACGGATACAGTTTATCTTATCAGCCACTTCTTTCTTTCTGGGTCAGAGCCCACCATCTGAAATGCAGCCATGCAACTCCCGTGGTGTGTGACATGGGCTCATCAGGGGAGAATGAATGGTGGGAAATGTCACCCCTCCGAGGTGGCTGAGGAAAAGGGGAGTCAAGGGAGCTGAGCTCTTGCTGCTGTAAGGTACTGTTTGGGCATTTAAAATTAGCGGTAGTCTAGATTTTTAGAATTCCCAAATGATATGTTCTGTGTGAGCAAAGTATCAGGTGCTTCCTGTATTTCATTTTGCACTGATTTTAAGGACTAAAACTGCTGTGAATAATGTCATATAAAACAAACCCGTTTCTTTAGCTTTAAAAATCTTGTGACTTTAAATCCATGTTTGAGACCCAGCTTATGCATATGAGTTTTTTCAATCCTACGAGAGGTATGGACTGAAGATACTGCTCCCTGGTGCTAGCATCCTGACTGACAAATCTTTCTTTGAACCCTGTTGTTTTACCCATGTGGTACAATTTGCAACATGGAAGTTTAAAATCAAGGATGCTTCAAGTTGCTGGGTTTTGGTTTTGTTTTGCTTTCTCCCTGGTAAGAAAACCCATTCCAGGATTTCTGAAATCCGCAGAGGATCTTTGTTCTCTGCTCTTGCTGGCCCTGTGGAGCACAATGCCTTCTAGGGGGAGTTGGTTAGTGCTTCCATGAGAGAAAGAAGCTGCTGTCTTGGACAAAAATGAAGCATGTGCATTAAGCTAATGTTTCTAAGAAGTAAAGAAGAAAGAAGCTGCTGTCTTGGACAAAAATGAGGCATGTGCATTAAGAAGTAAAGAAAAAATGCATTAAATTCCAATAAAGTTTGCAACTGTAAAAATTGATTTTTTTCATCTGCCAAGTTCTTCAGCTCTGTCTAGGCACCTGTGCGCTTGTCCCAGCACCATTCAATATGCTGTATGTTTTCTTGTTATATACTGAGTAAAGAAAAAGAAGAAAATGTGTGAAAGTTAGCTTTGCTTAAAGTAAGAGATTGGATTGGATGAACTCCAAAGGGTCCCTTTCAACATTAACATTATTCTGTGACTTTTGCTGTTGATTGGATACATTAACTGGAAGAAATGCTGGCTGTAATAATCTGTGTGTCTGCAGGCTTTCCATAGCATTTCAGGGACTACTTATATGTTTTTTGAGAGGCATCTATCAACAAGCAAAAATTTCTTACCAGGGCCTTTTACCCACCAATGCAAAACACTTCTTTGAGAATTCCAAAGCCAGTTCAAAACAAATTCAAACCAGTTCTGTCACAGATCATCTTCTCAGACCATTAGCTTTCTTAATCATAGGCTTCTATACAGAACTCTGCAGCTCTGTCTCTAGTGTGTTTGTACTAGAGACATTTGTACTGCATTTTGATCATCCATTCATCAGCCATATAGGTTTGGAAAAAAGGCTGTTTAAAAATTGTGTCCTTTGTTTAGGGAGAGAATCAGGAATGCAGCTTTTTGCATTAGTCTGCACTGTTTTAATTTCTCTGTCAGTTGAGTCTGGAAGCGTTGTCATCAGCAGTTGTTTGTGCAAGATAGTCCTCTTCTTCTCAAGCTGCTCTGTGATGCAAAGGCTCTGCTTAGGGAGATTCGCTGGTAAGAAGTGTGCTGTGAAGCCAGCTCCCTTTTCATGCTGTGCATAAGATTGTGTGCTTCATCTAATGCCTCGTCCTAATGACTGTCTGAGCGAGGCTGCTGTGGTCAGCCCTTTGGGAATCCTTCAGTAGGAATGTCTGGTCACGATTTCCGGAGCTGGAGCTACTCTATGATACTGCAGCAGCACATAGTAATCACTGATGTTTACACGATGCTACCAGCACTCTGAAAGTAGTATTCCTTGGTGTTAAAACAAAAAAAAAAAGGGAGAAAGAGAAATAACCAACAGAAAGACGAAGAACAGGTAATATCTGCGGAGTAGATCTTGTTTGGCAGTTGGAAAGCAAAATTTAAAAATATCTGAGAGTCTGAAAAAACAGATAATGCTATAAAATAATTAGGTTAGACGAAAGTAATACCACGTTTGAAATCTCTTGGAACTCCCAGAGGTAGCAAGTGCTCCTTTATGTATTTATGATTATATAAAGACTGTACTTCAATGTTTTATGGTGGCTTTTTTTTGTTAGTTATGCTTCTTTCTTTGGGAGATACACAAATAGAAAAAATATTGTAAGCAGCATCGTGATTTTGTACTAGATAAGCAGTTTAGTACTATAGGCAAGAGCAAGAAAGAACACAGATAAAATAACTTATGTTTTAACAGTTAGTTACTTCCTGTCAATTTTTCCAGGCTGCACTGAGAGTCAAGGAAGACCATTCAGTTATAATCTTTGGGAAGCAGCTCCTATCTCAGAGAAAGACATCTAATTGGTATCTGACACTCTTCTGAGAGGAAGAAAGAAATTAGCACCAGTGAAACACTGATTGCATATATCTTCACCACATGGCAGTTTGGGATGTGCAACATTTCATAAAGGTATCCAGAAAAAAAACATGTTTAATTTCTGAGTTTGTGTACAGTGATTCTGAAAAAGGAAAGAATTTGTGAATTAAGTTTAGCATTAAGTGATGGCGTGTTTCTGGTTCTGAAATCCCCATGCCTTAAGTGATAAAAAAACAATAGCCAATTGTAGACTGTCTGTCATTAGAGTTCAGTGATGACTACCCACTGGACTATCAAAACCCATTAAAACATGCTTCCATGTGAGCAATGCCGTGTCATCTGGCTAGGAAAACTTTAGTAATCCATATTTTCTGTACACCTTTCCTTGTCTTGTCTGCAGCCTGCTTTTAGCACTGGCGTTGGTGAAGACACTGGGCCTGTGTTTCTCTAAAATGCCAGTTAGCTGGGGAAAAAAAAGTTAGTATGGTCAGAAAATAATAAGTGGCATAAAAAAATAAATTGTGTTCTAAGCTGCTTCTGTTTTAAGGCAGTAAAATATCCTCTGAGGCATGTGTGAATTCCTACTTAGATTGGATAACTATTTTGAAAACTATAATTGTATTTCAAACCACTTTGAATCAGCGATGCTAGTAAGAACATAAAAGCTGCTACCAACATTAACACAGACAGGAATTTCAACAGGGGAGATGAGAGAATAATGCACAGAGCATCATGTTCCAGTTCCTGATTCTGGTTCTCTCAAAGGCATCTGTTAAATGCTGGATAGAGAAATGACTGCTTCGGAAATACTCTTTTATTTGTTTTTAAGGCACTATCATCCTAAATTTCCTGGACACATGTTCTGTTTGTCCTGATGGCAGAATTTCAGAGAATGATTGACTGAATCTGTTACTAAAGACTATGCCCAAGGGGAAAATGCTGCTCAGTCTTTTGTCTGTTGGATTTTTATTCACTTCCTTCTCTATATTTTTATTAATATTAATTGCTAATATTAATTACAACCTGTAGCTTTCAGGTTGTAATGCATTCTTGAAGATTTAGCAACAATTTGTGTGTTTGTAATGTCGTAAATGTAAAACTGTAGGATCCTAATATATGTCCTAGGTTTTTTTGTGTGTGACTGTATCCTGGGCTGTATTCAGAGTGAATCCAGCACTCTTTCTGCCCTTCCCCCCTGTTCAGGGCTTGTAAGATGTGTACTGGACGCAATTTTGGGCTGAGAGGGGGCTGGAACACAGGCACACAAGGGAAGGTGGAGGGCAGCCGCTGTGCCCAAGGGGCAGCACAAGGGAGCTATCCCCAGGAAGGGGGCCCTCAGCCCACTTGACCCACCTCCTTCTCCCACATGAGGCCATCTTTCAGACCACAGGCCTTCTGACTCCCAAAACAGCCAGATACCGCTTCCACCAGGCTGCTGTGCTGGGATGGTAGGAGTTTTCCTTCTGAGATCCCTGGGACCTGAAGGTGGGGTTTCTTCAGGCTAAGGAAGAGAAGAGGTTGCCCTATGGGTGGTTGAAGATGAAGTCAGACCCTCTGTGATTGTGCATGAAGAACAGCAACACATCAAGCAAAGAAGTTAGACAGACAAAGCTTTTCCTTTGGGGAGGCAGAAGACTGCAGTTCTGACAGGAGGAAGTGCTAGCCTTCAGCATTAAGGTCCCTTCTAGCTGCTTCACGAGGAGTTCTTTTCAATAACTGGGCAATAAACAATTTAAAAATCCCCAAAACAATAAATGAAGAAAATAATAGTAAAAATGCTTTCTTCCTACCTTATTTGACTGCATCTGGACTCCTCTGTCCCCTTCTGGTTTTCCCAGTCCGGGAAAGGCACTGACGTGTGGGGTGTGGGCCCAGCCTTCGAGACGGTGAGGCGCCAGGGCTCACAGGGGAAAATGGCGGGAACTGCCTCTGGTCATGAGGGGGGTGAGTACTGCTCAATGGCACTGCGTCCCGATGGAGATTGGTGACAAGTGGTGTCCCTTGGGGGTCTGTATTGTGACCAATACTGTTTAATATCTTCATCAGTGACCTAGCCAGTGGAATTGAGTGCAGCCTCAGCAAATTTGCAGTGGTGTGGCTGACACACCTGAGGGATGGGGTGCCATTCAGAGGGACCTGGACAACCTTGAGGAGTGGGCCCATGTTAACCTCATGAGGTTCAACAAGGTCAAGTGCAAGGTCCTGTACCTGGTTTGGTGAAACCCCTGGTATCAATACAGGTTGAGGGATGAAGGGATTGAGAGCGGCCATGCCGAGAAGGACTTGGGGGTACTTAATGGACAAAAAGCAGGACATGAGCTGGCAATGTGCGCTCACAGCCCAGAAGGCCAACTGTATTCTGGGCTGCATCAAAAGAAGCATGGCCAGCAGTTTGAGGGAGGTAACTCTGCTCTTCTGTTACACTCTGATGAGACTCCACCTGGAGTACTGTGTCCAGCTCTGGAGTCCTCAGTACAGGAAAGACATGGACTTGTTGGAGTGAGTCCAGAGGAAGGCCACAAAAATGATCAGGGGGATGGAACACCTCTCCTATGAGGATAGGCTGAGAGAGCTGGGGTTGTAGAGCCTGGAAAAGAGAAGGCTCCAGGGAGACCTTGTTGCAGCCTTTCAGTACTTAGAAGAGGCTTATAAGAAAGAGGAGACAAACTTTTTAGCAGGGCTTGTTGTGGGTTGCCCAGAGAGCTGGTAGATGCGCCATCCCTGGAAACGTTCAAGGTCAGGTTGGATGGGGCTCTGAGCAACCTGATCTAGTTGAAGATGTCCCTGCTTATTGCAGGGGGGTTGGACTAGTTGACATTTAAAGGTTCTTTCCAACCCGAACCATTCTATGATAAATGATGGTTCTATGAGTCTACGATTGTAGAAACTGGCCTGAAAGATTTTAGCTCTAAAACTTAAATACGACCCAAAAATCTGCTGACAAGAGTGGTTGGGATTTGTTGTCATTCCTTCTTGGATGGCATGAAGCATGAAAGCTGAGAGTGGTTTGCAGCTGAGTATTATCCTGAACTTGGGGCATCTTGGGATACTTCAAGTCATAAGAGAATAGTCAGGAGCATGCAAAGTGTGCACTGTAGTCTGGTAAACTCAACACCTTTGGGACTCAGTCAGCTGAGGTGGGGCAGACAAGGCCTCGTGGCTGGTCCAAATAATTTGGAAGAAATTACTACTCCATTGCAAATCTCTCCTTTGTGTTTTGGGTTTTTTACCCTTCTTTTCTATTTACCAAATTCACTGAGGTCACTGCTTTTAAAGCAGATTTGTCTTAGTATAATGAATTAGTACTACATTTGCTTGTTGGTATGTTTAAAGGAGTCTGATTTATAGTAACCGAAGGATCATCTGATTCTAAACCTGGATAGCTTAAAAATAGATGTGGATGACTGATTCTATTGTAGCATTATAATGTCCAAACATATTAGCTCAAGAAAGGACAAATAACCTAAAATGTTGACTGTGTCTTGTAAAACTGTCTTGGTGATGATGTCTTTTTCAGTGCAAGCTTACTTCAGCTTAATGTTCTGTGCTCTAGAAAGCAAAGATGTTCAAGATGACAAACTTATTTAATAGCAGGTATTGTTGTGTTAGCTCTGCCTAGGAAGAGTCAAACATGGCAAAAATGTTCACCAGCAGTCCTGCAAAATTTGTTTTGCAAACTAGATGTACAGTCAACATCTAAAGTCTCCCAGAAAGATTATCCACAATAAAAATTATCTCACTAGATTGCAAACACCTTTTGCTGGAACATAGGCCTTAGGATTTTGAAGATGGTCCATTGTATCTTCATAGATGGCTTAAAAAGGCAACCAAAAGAAATCAGAATAAAACTGAAATACTGTATAAAAGTTTCATGAAGCAAAATGAGGATATAAAGGAGAGTTTTGAAATATGGTAATTCTTCTAAACCTTCATTTAAGTGCTTGCTAGCTGCTTTGAAAATTCTGGAGTTAGCAAAGGAGACATAGCCATTAAGCTAAGAACAAAGCTGTGTTATTTCTATTCATGTTCCTATAAATAGCATGCCCACACTACAGTACACTAAAAGGTTTAGGACTTAAATGAGCCACAAAATGTTAGTAAATTTACCTTGAGTTGTACTTTTTAAAGACTCCTTTATAGTATTAATTATGCAGATACAATAGTAATGGTTTGTAAGGCAATATATGGTTGCTAATTACTTATTAAAAATCTCATTTTGGGGAAAATACTGTCTAATATGAGCCAGGACTTTTAGAACATAAATAGTAATTTCTTACTTTTTTTTTAAAAAAAACTCAAGACTTTGTCTACTAAATGCATTATATCTGTAGAAGCTCAAAAATAAGTTAAAAGGCTGTTGAAAAACTACCCAATTAATGAGAGATAAATAAAAACAATGTTTTGGAAAATGGGCCATGTTTGTTGGTGAGAGAAGTGACTGAGGAGAGACTGGAAGTAAGCTTGTCTTAAAATTTCCTGCACATAGCATCTGCTTAAGCACAAAAATTTTCCTTTGCTGAATTTTGCAAGAATTTCTTCAGCTACCCTAGCTCCTGCTCTTAATAGCCAGCAGTGTTATGTTACCAGAGCTTGCAACCGTTACATTAATATCCTGTGACACTATGTGTATTTAAAAGATGGAGTACATTGTTAACTGGAAATGTTGCTTAGCAGTTTCTCTCAAAGGACAGATTTTTGCTTCAAGTTATTGTACAGTTGTAAGAAAGTTAACTGAAAGTTAAGAACTAGCAAGGAGAGTAAATTTTCTACCTACACTCTAGTGGCTTTCATGCTTTTTAAATTATTTATACCCCATGAATATTCCAATGCAAGTAAAGCCTGCTTATGAGGATACGGATGGGAAAGATGGATGTTAGAAGTAAGAAGATTTTATACACCGTTTCCTGATTATAATTATTCAGAGGACAATGTTTTTTTTATAGAAGAGGTCTTAATGAAGACTTTAAAGCTAAGCCAAATAAGCAAAAATTATGATGGAGGTAATAATCAGGTGGCAAGCATATCCTGTCATCTTCCTTTTTCTGTAAAAAATAATATAAAGAAGTTTGAAAATGTGATCAGGATGTCTGGCCCGACCTTTTTCAACAGTACCGTTGACAAAGTGTCTATCAAGAGTGTTTGTTTACTGTGGAAATAATTTGCAAAAACAAATCATCAAAAAAAACCCCACGATAATGTTTTTGCTGGATATGCTACAAGTTCACTCTAGCTGCCTTTGTATTGAACTCGGGACGGATACAGTTTATCTTATCAGCCACTTCTTTCTTTCTGGGTCAGAGCCCACCATCTGAAATGCAGCCGTGCAACTCCCGTGGTGTGTGACATGGGCTCATCAGGGGAGAATGAATGGTGGGAAATGTCACCCCTCCGAGGTGGCTGAGGAAAAGGGGAGTCAAGGGAGCTGAGCTCTTGCTGCTGTAAGGTACTGTTTGGGCATTTAAAATTAGCGGTAGTCTAGATTTTTAGAATTCCCAAATGATATGTTCTGTGTGAGCAAAGTATCAGGTGCTTCCTGTATTTCATTTTGCACTGATTTTAAGGACTAAAACTGCTGTGAATAATGTCATATAAAACAAACCCGTTTCTTTAGCTTTAAAAATCTTGTGACTTTAAATCCATGTTTGAGACCCAGCTTATGCATATGAGTTTTTTCAATCCTATGACAGATATGGACTGCAAATACTGCTCCCTGGTGCTAGCATCCTGACTGACAAATCTTTCTTTGAATCCTGTTGTTTTACCCATGTGGTACAATTTGCAACGTGGAAGTTTAAAATCAAGGATGCTTCAAGTTGCTGGGTTTTGGTTTTGTTTTGCTTTCTCCCTGGTAAGAAAACCCATTGCAGGATTTCTGAAATCTGCAGAGGATCTTTGTTCTCTGCTCTTGCTGGCCCTGTGGAGCACAATGCCTTCTAGGGGGAGTTGGTTAGTGCTTCCATGAGAGAAAGAAGCTGCTGTCTTGGACAAAAATGAAGCATGTGCATTAAGCTAATGTTTCTAAGAAGTAAAGAAAAAAATGCATTAAATTCCAATAAAGTTTGCAACTGTAAAAATTGATTTTTTTTTCATCTGCCAAGTTCTTCAGCTCTGTCTAGGCACCTGTGCGCTTGTCCCAGCACCATTCAATATGCTGTATGTTTTCTTGTTATATACTGAGTAAAGAAAAAGAAGAAAATGTGTGAAAGTTAGCTTTGCTTAAAGTAAGAGATTGGATTGGATGAACTCCAAAGGGTCCCTTTCAACATTAACATTATTCTGTGACTTTTGCTGTTGATTGGATACATTAACTGGAAGAAATGCTGGCTGTAATAATCTGTGTGTCTGCAGGCTTTCCATAGCATTTCAGGGACTACTTATATGTTTTTTGAGAGGCATCTATCAACAAGCAAAAATTTCTTACCAGGGCCTTTTACCCACCAATTCAAAACACTTCTTTGAGAATTCCAAAGCCAGTTCAAAACAAATTCAAACCAGTTCTGTCACAGATCATCTTCTCAGACCATTAGCTTTCTTAATCATAGGCTTCTATACAGAACTCTGCAGCTCTGTCTCTAGTGTGTTTGTACTAGAGACATTTGTACTGCATTTTGATCATCCATTCATCAGCCATATAGGTTTGGAAAAAAGGCTGTTTAAAAATTGTGTCCTTTGTTTAGGGAGAGAATCAGGAATGCAGCTTTTTGCATTAGTCTGCACTGTTTTAATTTCTCTGTCAGTTGAGTCTGGAAGCGTTGTCATCAGCAGTTGTTTGTGCAAGATAGTCCTCTTCTTCTCAAGCTGCTCTGTGATGCAAAGGCTCTGCTTAGGGAGATTCGCTGGTAAGAAGTGTGCTGTGAAGCCAGCTCCCTTTTCATGCTGTGCATAAGATTGTGTGCTTCATCTAATGCCTCGTCCTAATGACTGTCTGAGCGAGGCTGCTGTGGTCAGCCCTTTGGGAATCCTTCAGTAGGAATGTCTGGTCACGATTTCCGGAGCTGGAGCTACTCTATGATACTGCAGCAGCACATAGTAATCACTGATGTTTACACGATGCTACCAGCACTCTGAAAGTAGTATTCCTTGGTGTTAAAACAAAAAAAAAAAGGGAGAAAGAGAAATAACCAACAGAAAGACGAAGAACAGGTAATATCTGCGGAGTAGATCTTGTTTGGCAGTTGGAAAGCAAAATTTAAAAATATCTGAGAGTCTGAAAAAACAGATAATGCTATAAAATAATTAGGTTAGACGAAAGTAATACCACGTTTGAAATCTCTTGGAACTCCCAGAGGTAGCAAGTGCTCCTTTATGTATTTATGATTATATAAAGACTGTACTTCAATGTTTTATGGTGGCTTTTTTTTGTTAGTTATGCTTCTTTCTTTGGGAGATACACAAATAGAAAAAATATTGTAAGCAGCATCGTGATTTTGTACTAGATAAGCAGTTTAGTACTATAGGCAAGAGCAAGAAAGAACACAGATAAAATAACTTATGTTTTAACAGTTAGTTACTTCCTGTCAATTTTTCCAGGCTGCACTGAGAGTCAAGGAAGACCATTCAGTTATAATCTTTGGGAAGCAGCTCCTATCTCAGAGAAAGACATCTAATTGGTATCTGACACTCTTCTGAGAGGAAGAAAGAAATTAGCACCAGTGAAACACTGATTGCATATATCTTCACCACATGGCAGTTTGGGATGTGCAACATTTCATAAAGGTATCCAGATACACGATCAAATTAGAAAAAAAAAGTGTTTAATTTCTGAGTTTGTGTATAGTGATTCTGAAAAAGCAAAGAATTTGTGAATTAAGTTTAGGATTAAGTGATGGCTTGTTTCTGGTTCTGAAATCCCCGTGCCTTAAGTGATAAAAAACAATAGCCAATTGTAGATTCAAAAACATTTTTAAAAACTTTTTTTGACTGTAATTCACAGGGTTTTTTCTAATTTTTTCAGCGTCAAGTTTTTATTAAACTTAAAATCTACAAGGAACAAACTTTCAAGGAAAGTTATGTTTATTTAGAATCACTAGGTTTTAGATTAT
>NW_015090806.1:1201794-1216785 GCF_001431845.1 Calidris pugnax | reverse complement strand
TGCTTAGAAAGGAGAAGGCTGAGGGGTGTTACGGTTACTCTTTCTGTGTGACATCTTTTTCTTCTGCCTCGATAATGAGTAAAAAAACCCCTCTAACCATTCTATGGAAAAATAAGAAACTATGGATTTAAACCCCAGCAGGGAATGTTATGTTTAGGTGCTTTGGTAAAAAGTTCTGGGAAGATAATGCACTGAGCTGCGTTAAAAAGATAAACAATTTCTATTGTTGGAGGCCTTTAAGAACAACTAAGACTGTTCCCGGTGCAGTTACTGTTGTGTTGCCATTGCTGTTCCTTGGAGCTGCCATCTTTTAAATTTAAAAAGAAATGGTTGAACACCCCAAGACTTGTCTGAAAGGCAAAGGGGGGATGCTTTTTTAGTGGCCCTGCACTTAGATAAATATGCAAGATTTAGGGTTAGAAAATAGGGAGGCATTTCACAGAATGATAGAACGCTTTGGATTGGAAGGGACCTTAAAGATCATTGAGTTCCAACCCCCCAATTGAGTTCCCCCCCCGCCAACACCTGCCACTGGACCAGGTTGCTCAAAGCCCCATCCAGCATTTTTTGGTTTGTTTCCTCCTCTTCCCTTTGGTTTGCAGATAATGAAGCACCGGCACGCATCTTCCGGTGAAAAGGGGGAGACCCCTGGTAAAGGATCAGCAAGAAAAGCCTTAAAATCACAAAATCAACAGGGCTCTTCCAGAAAAAAGAAGGGAACAGAAGGAGAAGGAAGAAAGCAAGGTCAAAAAAGAAAGGTAATAAATATTTTGCATCAACAAATTTAGAAAAGTAACCAAAGGAAAAAAAAGGCATTTTTGCCCAGTTTTCTGCTGGAATTTATAGAAAACGTTTAATTAACCAAATGTTTGGTTGCAGCATAGGGTGTTTCGATATTCCCATATTTGCTGTAAATTTGTCTTTTCAGCAGGTTACTCAGACAGTCAAAGGGAAAGCTCAGGAAGACGAGGACTATTCCCCTGCAGGTAGGATTGTATTCTTGCCTTATTTTTGTCTCAAGCAAAGTGAGTGTTTTGAAAAAAAAATGGAAGTAAAAGTAGGAACTGCAATGTTGAAATCATAGATGTCTGAGGTGTCACTGAAATAAGTTTCAAAGTTTTCTTTCTGAGCCGTAACAGTGAGTATTTGCAGTATGGTTAGCCAGTGTGCATCTGTCTCGTAGGTGTTGTATATGCACATATTAATCATATACGTTTGTCACAAGTAGTATTCTTCTCTTGTAAAATTCCTCCACCCAGAACATTTTAAATTTCTCTTCATGGGTCACTGTCTTCTCTATTAACCTGTCTTAAGACTGGCATGTGTTATATTGAACATACAAATGAGACAAGACCTCTGCTACATTGAGTTGAGTTTCTCACCTTATATATATTCCCACTCTTTTTTTTTTTTTTAAATTTCATTCTGGGTTTTCTAACTTGTATCACCAATGATTTTGGAAAAGTAATTGTTTAGAATGAAACTGCTGTAAGAAAGTTTTCTATTTTGTGCTTTTTTTAAACAACTTGTTACTTGCAAATAATAAGTAGCACCTCTTGTGGATAGATTTGTCCTGATAATTTTATGACATGAAAAAAATCATAACTGTTACACCTCTTCCTACAATCTGACTGAGGTGGGTCACAAAGCTGCCTATCCAGGTTTGACAAATCATATCTTTTCCTTTTTAACTTTGTGTTAACAGGAGAAAAAGGTTTTTCCAAAAAGATGAAGCTAACCAGTGCTCAAATGGGGTCTTGGCAGACTCTCTCAGAGACCAGTAGGCGGTTTCTGGAAACCTTAATGGATTCAGTAATACTGTAAGTGCCAAATATCCTGGTGGTCCTTCTTTGTTTCATAGAATTGTCTAGGTTGGAAGGGACCTTTAAGATCATCTAGTCCAACCATCGACCTAACCCTGATAAAAACCATCACTAAACCATGTCACTAAGCACTATATCAACCCGTCTTTTAAATACCTCTAGGGATGGTGCCCCAACCACTTCCCTGGGCAGCCCATTCCAAGGCTTAATAACCCTTTCACTGTAAAAATTTTTCCTAATATCCAGTCTGAACCTCCCCTGGTGCAACTTGAGGCTGTTTCCTCTTAGTCCTGTTGTTTCTGACTTGGGAAAAGGGACTGACCCCCACCTCTCTACACTCTTTTTTTCAGGGAGTTGCAGAGAGGGATAAGGTCTCTCCTCAGCCTCCTTTTCTTCAGACTGAACAACCCCAGCTCCCTCAGCCACTCCTCATAAGACTTATTCTCCACATACCTCACTAGCTTCATTGCTGGTGGACAGAATAAAGTAAAAAGCATAACATTGCTTGAACTGGATAAGCTTTGGAGCTTTATTGGGCAATATGGCTGGCTGTATATATTTTATCTAATGTATTATAACACTTTCTATCTCAAGTTGGATGTTTTTTAGCTAGAGAAGTTCTGACTTTGTTCACTTCACTTGATGTGTACTCTGTGCTTGCAGGCTTCGTGATGAAAATTCTACCTTTATTTTCTTTCCAGATCTCTTTTGTGCCAACGAAGTGTGAAAAAAGATGATGTTCAGAAGCCCCTCAATTTACTAAAAGAAAGGTAAAAAATAAGAATTTAAAAAAATTAAAAAGGGGGAGAGAAGGGAATTAGTTTACCCAGTCATTTTGTGCCATGCTTACACAATTGCTTCTCAGAGAAATCACATTTACGAAGTCTTAAAAGGGAACAATTATACAAAATCAAGGAAGGAAATATCTTGATGGTTTATTCATTGCAGTGGACAAGCAAGAGTTGTTGAAAGAGCTGCTTTAACTACTTCTATGTGAGTGACAGAACCTAGGAGGTGTTCTTAAGAGCTCCTTTAATCAGCTTTGAATTTATACAGGGTTTAAATTTGTGGGCAGCTGTTTATTTTGTTATCCTTTTATGGTAGTGGTGGGAACAGCTATAGCTAAATTTTCTTAAATGCTAATTCATCTTCTGGCTGTTGAAGTTAATTCAAAGAGAATTGAAATTTTATGTTGGGGCAAAACTTACAGCCATTTTATGTCATTGTGGGAGCAATTACGTGTGCCTGGGTGCCTGACAATTTTTGTGTCCCTGTGTGTCATTGTACCAGGCTCTTCTCAACACAGAGCCTGAGCCTGTAAGTTGCTTTCTTTGTTCTTACAGTACCTCAGGAGACAAACATGAGGAACTAGTTTTTCATAAATGGTCTTCTGTGATTCTTTTCTGTTTAAATGTTTTTAATGCCTGATTTCTGAGTTGCCAAACTCCTGCAGTCTCATCTGAGATGCATGAAAATTGTGGCAGTTTGGTGTATCTAAGAGACAGATCCAACTTGGAAGAATTCAAGTCTTGCTCAGAATCAGAAAGACCTCTGAGAGCAAGCTAAAACTAACTGGTCCTCTGGCATAAAACTAGATACCGTATTTCACAAAAGCATTTACAGATTTAACTAAAATGATTTTGTGTGGAAGCAGTTAAAAATGCTGCTTTTAGAACTTAGTTTTACTTTGAAAAGTAGAAAGGTCAGAACTGGGAAAATATTAGTTAATGTCAGATTACAGTCGGGGAGTGTACAGGCCAATGGGATAGAAACCACACAACACCAGTTTTATTAAAGGTGATTTTTGGAAAACAATTCAAGACAGCTTTTCTTCCTGCCTGGATCGTTTTACTTCACTGACAGCAATTGGGTTAAATTGAGTTTATTTTTTTTTCCCCAGAGAGGTCATTAGTCAGTTTCCTTTTGGTTTTGCAAAGAACTCCAAACCAGTCATGCTTTCCTTTTTCTATAATAAAGGGTGCTGAGATCTTTCAAGACTTTAAAGGTGCCTCCAGGGAAGCTGGGCAACATGAAGAATATCCCGAGCCTTCAAATGGCAGAGAAACAAATGCTGGAGACAAATGAAGAATCTTTGGTACAATTGCAGGTATGAAAGGAAGAAAATCTCTTACTTATCTGCTTCTCAGTGTGTTGTAACTCTTTAGTAGATGGACTGCTGGCTATGTCCGTGCTGCTGTGCAAGAGATGTCCACTGTTTATCATCACTCACCTTTGCTACAAAGCAGTTTGTCTTTTTGGATGGTTTGTCAGTGACTCAGCTGATGCTGATTATTAGTATTTTATAAGCAAAAGCTTCACCATCTCTAAAGTAAATTTTGCTCTGCTTTTGTGTCTGTTTTGACTTAGGAAGAAATAAATGAAGTTGAGCAATCAGCAGAACGCACCAAAGAACACATACAGCAGCTGCAGTACAAAATCCAGGTGCTCAACAGGCAGTTAGAGGAAGATGAACAAAAGGCCAAAAAGGTATTTCCAATGGATGTTGCTCCATTCTTTAAAGGAGAAGGTGTTTCTAGAGCTGTCACACCCAAGCTGTTTTCGCAGAGAGCGTCATATAAGGATGGTCTTGGTTGTCTTTGGGAATGTATCTCTTCAATCTTTCCAACTTCAGTTGCAAAATTAAGAAATTTAGGTTTCAGAAGTTGGATAATGACAGCCAGTTGATTTTCCTACTAGGGTGCCTAATGTTTGGGTGTGGATTTTTTTGTTTGTTTGTTTTTTCCCTTTTTTGCCTTCTAGGTGTTCAGGGAAAATGATGGTGAAGCGCTTTTCCTTCCGGAACTCCCCAAACGCAGTTTCCAGGCACCCACTTTGCAGGTGAGCATGGAATATATTTTCAGAGACACCTTGGCTATGAGAAGAAAGGCAACAGAATGGCTTTTGTCACTTTAACCACTGGCAGAGGGGACAATTCTGAAAACTTGGAAATATCTAAAACTTTTATCTTTTTTTCTTTTCATTGAGAACTATATGCTCATGTTTTAAAAACAGAACAAAACCTAGAAAACTTGCCATTTAAAGGATTACATGCCTCCTCCTAGGAGCCCTGTGGTCCAAGGGGACCTGTTATTTCGGAAACTTATCTTTGTAACAGATGGAAGGAAGACTGCCTGATCTGTGTCTTTGAATACTTTTTATCCTTACTGGTTTGTGCAACCTAGTTGTACCTACAAAGTTAACTTTCATCGAGTCCAACAGAAATTTATGTTTTGTTTGTTCTCAGTTATTTTCTTTCCTTCTTTAGGAAGAAATTTTGAAGATTAAAAATCGGGAAAAACTTCTAAAGGATATGAACACTATTCAGCAGTCAGCTGATTTGAAGAACATGTTAACCCTCATTGAAAAAACCTATGAGAAGGTGAACTTCCTTTGAGAAACCAAAATATATGGGGTCTCCTTTGACGAGGATAACCTTTGCCATCATCCTGTGTTAATGTAGAGCATCAGGATGCTCATCGTGGTTTTATTCCTAATGGCTTTGCTGTTGTGACTGCTGAATTTCTGTTAAAACATTTTCTACAAATATTGGTATATAAATCTGTAGATACATTCTGGAACTCTAGTGATTTAAGTGACCAATTGAGGGGTTTTATTTGGAGGAGGGTGGGGTTAGACCTGTGATGACTTCTAATGATGTATATTCTTTTAGGAGGAGGGAGGGAAATGGATCCTGGGTTTATCTGGGTATTTTTATAGAATAAGGCAACATATTCCATTATATTTGGACTTTTATATTGTATCTGTAAATTGGTGAAGGTCGTATCTCTTACCAAACTAACTTTTGTTTTGGAGTTAAATGCTCTTTAAACCCAAAACACATAGTAAAAAATATGCATATCTAATGTTCAGTTGCAAATCAACGTTTCAACTTTCTTACCTTTTTTAAATAAAAATTCTCCATGGCCAGAATATGAATGATTTTTATCAAATGCACAAGGGTTTTTTTTACTTTTTCATGTTCACTGCTTAAACTTTAAAAGATGGCATTCACACCCGATTTATCCAGACGGTTGGGGAAAGCAGGTAAGAATGTTATAAAGCAAAGCTCTGTCTCAGAGTTGTGTACTTGCCTTATATTTTATTAACTGCCAGATATTCTTTAGCCTTAGAGAAAGAAAATTAAGTCAAAAGTCTATTTCCTCGTGCACTTTAATCTGTCCTCCATTTTCTCCATGATAGACCTTCTTCCTTAAAAGATTCAGTTAATGTGACTGGAGAAAGTGCTTTTATTATCTGCCAGAAGATAGCAGTGCTCTTTATATTAACTTACAGCACAAATACTTTTCCTTTTGTTTAGAAGCTGCTGGTACCTTAATGAGGCATGAGCTAATTATCTCTATTCTCCTATGGGAGACTGAAAGGCTCTCTGTAGTTGTTACATATAAGATCAGGAAAACCAGACTAAGTACTTGCTTTTATGCTGAATCACATCAAAAAGTATATAAATACTTAGAAATAGTTCTCAAAATTTTGATAACCTGGCAGGGGGAGCACTCACTGACATAACCAGTCCCCCAAGAGTAATCTAATCTAGTTTATGGGTTGATATTTTCCTGCCATCTTAGCCTTTTATGTATGTTAAATGCTCTTTCTTCATTACTCCTAAACCCTTTTGCCCAGGTCTGGGTCTGTATTGCCCGAGCTGATTGTTGGTGAGATCTTCGTAGCTGAAGGTTGTCCCATGCCAAGGTCTCCCTCATCTCTTACCATCCCTACCCCTCTCCTGTGTCCCATCAGTTGTCACCACGTACCTGTATGTCCCTGCACCACATTCCATATATCTGTTTCTCGAGGTCTCTGCTATCATATTCTGTATGTATATTAATGTATATTCAATATATTAGTCATAAATATCTCATTTGACATAGAGTAACTGCTCGTTACTGCTGTCTGTATAAAACTGTGGTTGTACCGTGCAAATATGACAAAAATAAAATAATATCAATCCAAATAAATCTCAAATAAAGCATCTTTCTGCATGTGCTCTCACATAACACTTCAGTGTTCCCTCCCTATTGACTCTTCTGCCTTGCAATATGACAAAAATAAAATAATATCAATCCATATCAACTCTTATGCTCAAATAAAGCATCTTTCTGCATGTGTTCTCCCATAACACTTCGGTGTTCCCTCCCTATTGCCTCTTCTGCCTTGTGCTCTAGGTTATCAAGTCCAGATCAAAAGGACAATATGGGCTACTGTCATCAAACTTTCTATCTAACTACTGTTATGGACTTTCTAGGACCAACAAAAGCCCAGGCAAAGGGTGAACAGAGCTGCTGCCTCAGAATGATTCTCGGGGCTGCTTGGCTGGGCTGGTTTCCTCTGGGGCAGAATGTGTCTCAGTTTATCTCGAGCTCCTCATTCCCTCATGGTGTGAAGCCCAGCACTGAGAAAGAGAAGGGACCACTTTAATTTTACCACCACTGAGAAGAAAAAGCATAATTATACGTATGTGCAAAGCAGATCATTCATCGCCGTGAATGCAAGGAGATCAAATGTCTTAATGACAAAACTGAAGGTTCTCACTAGAGCCTCTACTTTTGAACAAGCCTTTTGGCACTATTCGCTGGGCTTACAGAGTCCCTCCTCCTACAAAGGTGTGGCTGGCTCCGGCTTTTATTTCCATGCTCCACAAAAGAAGAAAGCTTTTAGGAACAGTACATCAGTTTAGAAGAATTTTGATCAATAAAATGATATTTTTATAGCTGTAAGATTCTGAATGGGGACTTTTACCGTTCCTCACGCAGAAGCAGCCACAAAGCATTTTACTGTCTCCTGATTTTCAGCTTATTGCGATTTGGAAGGAGGAGCTACGAGCCTGCCAGCAGGTAAGGGACTGGGTGGTCTGTTGGTGCAATGTTTGTTTCCAATCTGAAAGTACTTCCAGACAGAGAGGTGTAAGAACTGTCCTGAAGGAGAAGTAGCAGGTATTCAAACTTGTATCAGCACTGCCTTTAGATACAGTTGCATGTCGAATTGTACAATGGTTTAGGTTGGAAGGAACATCAAAGATCATCAAGTTCCAATGCCACTGCCATGGACAGGGACACCTCCCACTGGACCAGGTTGCTCAAAGATCCATCCTGCCTGGTTTTGAACTGGTGCTCTGGGACACAGAGGCAATTTTCTCCTTGAACACGGTGAGAAAAACGGGGTGTGAGCTTCAAGATAGAATCATAGAATGGTTTGGGTTGGAAGGGACCTCAAAGATCCTCCAGTTCCAACCCCCCTGCCATGGGCAGGGACACCTCCCACCAGACCAGGTTGCTCAAAGCCCCATCCAGCCTGGCCTTGAACATCTCCAGGGATGGGGCATCCACAACTTCCCTGGGCAACCTGTTCCAGTGTCTCACCACCCTCATAGTAAAAAAATTTCTTCCTGACATCTAATCTGAATCTTTTTTCTTCCAATCTAAAACCGTTTCCCCTTGTCCTGTCATTACACCTTATTAATATATTTAAGTATGCACATGTAATCATAGAAAGGGTTAATTTTAAATTTTTTTTTTAATTATTATATTCAGTGAAGCAAGGCAAGGAGCAAGGGGAGGGCTTGAAGCTGATGGAGGATCCCTTGGATGCTGGAAGATATTTTCTTATCTAAGGCATAGGCGTCTTAGTGGGCAGCCTGAGCTTCACTGTCTCCCTCTGTTCTCATATCTCTGCCCTGACCTGGGGAGCAGGTTGCCTGTGTAAGTGCTGCTTAATGCTATGGTTTATTCAACCCCTAATCTGTCTGCTGAGGACAACAACAAGAGGCAATTAGTGTTGACTAATTGCGTTGTTTCTCTGTTAGTCAAAACCTTGTCCCTTGGAAACTGGACTAAATGTTTGAAATCGAAATGTGGAAGGAAGATTCCTGTTACAGGATGCAAAACCTTTAGAAAAATAAACATGCTGTTGAGTTTGTAGAATTAAACAAAATAAGAAAATGGCCAGATTGGCACATTATATGAAGAATAATTAAACAGAAGCCACCTTCTATGAGTAACGGATCAGTGGTAACAGCAATCTTGGAAAGACTCCTCGACTAACTTGCAGTAGAAAGTCAATTAAAAGGTTAATATATAGCGCTGACGAGTTAAGTCATCAATTCTAAGACCCTTCAATATTGGTAGTATGTGGATGCTTTTTATTTCCTTGAAAACCAGGAAAATCAGATTCAATAACACCTGATTGTTGTCTTACTTGTGATCTCTCTGTTGGATCAGGACCTCTGTAGCAGCTGTATAGTGTCTTCCCGGTGACCTGCCTGATGTTGCACAACAAACCTGGTGTAGAATAGCGAATTAAGCCCAGATTTTCTGACTCCAACTTGCTCTGCCAAACACCATCCTGTCTTCCTATTCTCTGCACATCTGTTGACTGAAAAATAAGGAATTATTCCCGAAACACTTTCCGTAGGAAAATGTTGAAACAGGGCACTCATCGGAGCCATTGTATTTCATGAAATTAGCAATTATGCCAATCAGTTCCTCCACATTACTGCTTCTCTCTGAGTGACTCTTTGTACCTTGTGTGTGTCCCCAACAAGGAAGATGCTGGTGCTCAACTGCTCCATGAAGCTGCAGATGCTGGAGAAAATGCTAAGGTGGAGTTTCCCTGAGTCCCTCAAGGTAACGTAGCGCTGACCTGTTGTTTTCATGGCATTTCCATCAGTGAATCAGGACATTTGTCAGGGGATCAAAGCTGTGGGGAGATGGTTGTGCTTCTTCTGGACTGACTGATTCACTGTTTAGATCACTACATCTAAGATATTGATTTGGCTCTGCTTACTAACCCAAATCCATGTACTTAAGATAAAAATGGAAGCAAACAGGTCCACCTCCTCTCCAAAGTAATTAGGGTTGGCATAATTAGACAATGCTTTATCTATGTGATAGTACGTCTTACGAGTGAGTGTGTAGGTATCAACCTAGGGGATAGATGTGTGTCTATGAAAATCTAAATGTGTGTTTTCAGCTCCTTGTCACTGGTTCAGTCTCTGGTTTATAGCCCTGGTGCCATGTAAGTGTGTCTCAAAGTGTCTTTTTTCTCTTGGCTGTTCATCCTGCAGGTTTATGGGGCTGTGATGAACATCAACCGAGGCAACCCTTTCAGGAATGAGGTGGTGGTAGACTCATGGCCAGACTTCAAAGCTGTCATCACCCGGCCACAGAAGGAGGTAGATGGACATGGGTTTTTTATTTTTGTTTCTAAGAGGTGCTTCCGACATGATTGGGGCCTTCCTCTCAGCTTCCTGAGAGCTTCGTGGATGGGGCTGGCTCTATCTGGGAAGCGTGTAACAGGGGGAGGTGGGAACTGTAAAGTGCAATAGGACATCCCAGTGGGTGCCAACATGAAGCCCGTTATAGCAGTTATAGCCTAACCAAGCTTACTGATGAAGCACATGTTCTAATTGATTGTAACTATCCTGATTGCACTGACTGAAGATTAACTTGCATAGTTTATGCAGAGACACATTTTACCTTCACTCATGCCACTCGACAGAACTTTTCCAAGATTCTTTGGTCTCTCTAGTCTTTGTGCAGACAGAAAACAGAATCTTGGTGAGCTTGTGATGAGGCAGATGCAGCTGCAGGTGAAAGAGGGGTCTCTTTGCAATCTCTTATTCCATAGTAGGCAGTGCTAAAGAAATGCTGTGAGGGAGCATTGCCTCAACCTCTTCTGTCCACCATGATAAAGCAACCTCTGAGTTGCAGGGATTTGTGTCTCCAGGCAAGGAGACAAGCTCTTGTTGGTGTAGTCTCATATGGGGTACTAGGAGTACTGCCTGTGGAGTTAAATCCTTGGCACGCTCTCTGGAACAACCAGCTCTCCTGGGCCAGCAACGCAGGAGTTGGCACAGGTCATGGACAATCCCCAGTTGGCAGTTTGGATGTTTCCAACCTGTTTTGGAGACTATGAGAGTTTAATAGTATTGATGAGGCCAGACTGTGCTCTTTCAGCTCAGGGGTTGGAAAGCAAGCATTGGTACTATTTTGTTTTCCAGAAGAGATGTGTTCTAAACACGTTGACCTTGGCAAACAAATAACACAGCATGTTTTTTGGGACAACTAGTAGCAGAGGTGAGCTTTGAATTAGGCAAGAGTTTCAAGAAACTGCCACCGGATTTGGGTTACTATGCCTTGGGTACATGAGGACTTAGTAACCATTGCTGCTTTCTGCTAATATGAAACTGTGGAGAGCAACAGGTATTTCTGCTGTCTTGCTTGAGAGCTGCTACTGAAAAGATCTTAAAAGAAGCCATCCTGAAGGTCCAAATATTTGTTAAATCTTTGGGGTTGGCTTTCAGTAAGTTTTGATTCCAATGTGAAAGATATGTGTGTGGGAAGTGGGAGAATGGGAGATATTTAATTCTTCCAGATTTTTTCTCCCCAGAATGAGATGGATGACCTTGACCATTACACCAATGCTCATGCAGTTTTCTACAAGGATCTACGAGCTTACCAGGAGCTACTGGAAAACACAAACGCCATCAACTGGGGACAAATTTTTCAGATACAAGGTACAGTCCAGGCTTATTGGTTTTAAAGGAAACAAAATAGAAAATCCAGTTGGTTTAAGAAGTCCTAATGGAGCACAGACCTTGCCATTCTGCTCTGTAGAAAGGTCTCTTGTAACTTCCATAAAACACAAGATCTAGGATATGGCTTTTCTAGATTTTGAGTTTCATCCACATGATATACACTGTTACCATTTCAAGTTCAGCTTTCAATTAAATGGAGCTATTTCCTTGGCAGGAAGGCGTGTTTGTTTATGTTTGTTTTTGCTAGTGGCCGTAGGATTCTGAAGACAACATACAGTCTGAGCTGAGCGGTGGTCAATGTGCTAATTGGAGGTTTAGCAAAGGCCAGTGCTTGAAAGCTAAACCCAGACAAGACTTAAATGGGAAATAATGTAGACATTTTTAATGGTGAAGGTTACCAATTTGTAGGACTTTCTTAGGAACAGGCGATTCCTCCGTGATTGAAATCCTTATATTAGGACTGGGTAATTTACTATGGCTGAAACTGAGGGTAGGAGTTAGATAGGGAGGTCACTTGGAGAGGGTCTAGGTCCTCATTGTTCTGGTGGCTGGATGAGATGAAAAGCCCTGGTGCCATGTAAGTGTGTCTCAAAGTGTCTTTTTTCTCTTGGCTGTTCATCCTGCAGGTTTATGGGGCTGTGATGAACATCAACCGAGGCAACCCTTTCAGGAATGAGGTGGTGGTAGACTCATGGCCAGACTTCAAAGCTGTCATCACCCGGCCACAGAAGGAGGTAGATGGACATGGGTTTTTTATTTTTGTTTCTAAGAGGTGCTTCCGACATGATTGGGGCCTTCCTCTCAGCTTCCTGAGAGCTTTGTGGATGGGGCTGGCTCTATCTGGGAAGCGTGTAACAGGGGGAGGTGGGAACTGTAAAGTGCAATAGGACATCCCAGTGGGTGCCAACATGAAGCCCGTTATAGCAGTTATAGCCTAACCAAGCTTACTGATGAAGCACATGTTCTAATTGATTGTAACTATCCTGATTGCACTGACTGAAGATTAACTTGCATAGTTTATGCAGAGACACATTTTACCTTCACTCATGCCACTCGACAGAACTTTTCCAAGATTCTTTGGTCTCTCTAGTCTTTGTGCAGACAGAAAACAGAATCTTGGTGAGCTTGTGATGAGGCAGATGCAGCTGCAGGTGAAAGAGGGGTCTCTTTGCAATCTCTTATTCCATAGTAGGCAGTGCTAAAGAAATGCTGTGAGGGAGCATTGCCTCAACCTCTTCTGTCCACCATGATAAAGCAACCTCTGAGTTGCAGGGATTTGTGTCTCCAGGCAAGGAGACAAGCTCTTGTTGGTGTAGTCTCATATGGGGTACTAGGAGTACTGCCTGTGGAGTTAAATCCTTGGCACGCTCTCTGGAACAACCAGCTCTCCTGGGCCAGCAACGCAGGAGTTGGCACAGGTCATGGACAATCCCCAGTTGGCAGTTTGGATGTTTCCAACCTGTTTTGGAGACTATGAGAGTTTAATAGTATTGATGAGGCCAGACTGTGCTCTTTCAGCTCAGGGGTTGGAAAGCAAGCATTGGTACTATTTTGTTTTCCAGAAGAGATGTGTTCTAAACACGTTGACCTTGGCAAACAAATAACACAGCATGTTTTTTGGGACAACTAGTAGCAGAGGTGAGCTTTGAATTAGGCAAGAGTTTCAAGAAACTGCCACCGGATTTGGGTTACTATGCCTTGGGTACATGAGGACTTAGTAACCATTGCTGCTTTCTGCTAATATGAAACTGTGGAGAGCAACAGGTATTTCTGCTGTCTTGCTTGAGAGCTGCTACTGAAAAGATCTTAAAAGAAGCCATCCTGAAGGTCCAAATATTTGTTAAATCTTTGGGGTTGGCTTTCAGTAAGTTTTGATTCCAATGTGAAAGATATGTGTGTGGGAAGTGGGAGAATGGGAGATATTTAATTCTTCCAGATTTTTTCTCCCCAGAATGAGATGGATGACCTTGACCATTACACCAATGCTCATGCAGTTTTCTACAAGGATCTACGAGCTTACCAGGAGCTACTGGAAAACACAAACGCCATCAACTGGGGACAAATTTTTCAGATACAAGGTACAGTCCAGGCTTATTGGTTTTAAAGGAAACAAAATAGAAAATCCAGTTGGTTTAAGAAGTCCTAATGGAGCACAGACCTTGCCATTCTGCTCTGTAGAAAGGTCTCTTGTAACTTCCATAAAACACAAGATCTAGGATATGGCTTTTCTAGATTTTGAGTTTCATCCACATGATATACACTGTTACCATTTCAAGTTCAGCTTTCAATTAAATGGAGCTATTTCCTTGGCAGGAAGGCGTGTTTGTTTATGTTTGTTTTTGCTAGTGGCCGTAGGATTCTGAAGACAACATACAGTCTGAGCTGAGCGGTGGTCAATGTGCTAATTGGAGGTTTAGCAAAGGCCAGTGCTTGAAAGCTAAACCCAGACAAGACTTAAATGGGAAATAATGTAGACATTTTTAATGGTGAAGGTTACCAATTTGTAGGACTTTCTTAGGAACAGGCGATTCCTCCGTGATTGAAATCCTTATATTAGGACTGGGTAATTTACTATGGCTGAAACTGAGGGTAGGAGTTAGATAGGGAGGTCACTTGGAGAGGGTCTAGGTCCTCATTGTTCTGGTGGCTGGATGAGATGAAAAGCCTTCTGAGCTTCACATATGTAAAGCTATAGCCAGAGTGTGGAGGGAACCTAGTTAATAATTTTGGAGGTTTCAAATACCCAACTAGTTCCATTAAAAGTGTTCCATTGGGCTTTATTTAAAGAAAAAGTTTTTTTTTCCAAAGTGCCTTAATATTTATCTTTGTATACACAGGGCTGCAGAATGGAATATGTGAAATATCCAGAACTGTGGCTTTATCTAAGCAGGTAGATGTGAAAACATCCTCTTTCCAGATGGTTCTCCATTCAGACCCGGACATGCTGCCAGATGTCAGACTTCAGTATGTCTAAGCACCCTGTGTCATTACTATAGCAACATATTTCCTGAAAGTAAATTTAGGTCAAAAATATCAGGAAGACTGCTAGGCTTTCTCTGTGAATGGGTCAAAAACCTGACTGAGGATTTAGTAGGTATGGAAGGAACTATCACCTTAAATACTTACCAAGATTTTTCTTTAATCACTGTATCACTTTTGCAGTTTTATATTCCAGAACAGTCCCCATCCCCTCCTCTCATCATGTGTACATGGGATCCAGAGGTTTGCTTTTGATCTCCTTTGACTTTCCTGTGTCCTGCTTAGATTTGATAGATGGACCTGGGACTCCCACAAAGTTTGGTTTTCACAAGGGGGCTTTACACAACTGCTTGAAGCCTTTTCTAACATCACTCTGCTGGTGAGATACTGGTCTGACATCAGAGCAGAAGAGTGGAGCAACCAGAGGCTCCATTCTCCCCGGAAAAAATTTCTCAAATCCAGAGAGAATCTATCAGACTTGGAGGCTGAGAGACTGGAAATCAAATCCTTTCCACTCTCCTGTGCCACCCAGTCTGTCACTGGGGCATATTATGCCTTCCTTAACGTATTCTCCACTCTTCCTGTAAGGAATAAGGTCCCTCTGGAGTGTGTTGTGTGGACTTGGGAGTTTATATA